>NW_022681452.1:0-275160 GCF_009764315.1 Trachypithecus francoisi | reverse complement strand
TTGGAAACACTGTTTTTGTAGAAACTGCAAAGGGACATTTTGGAGTACTTTGAGGCCTATGGTGAAAAAGGAAATATCTTCAGATAAGAATTAGAAGGAAGCTTTCTGAGAACCTGCTTTGTGATGTGTGCATTCATCTCACAGATTTAAACCTTTGTTTTCATTGACCAGTTTGTAAACTCTATATTTGTAGAATCTGCAAAGGGATATTAGGGAGCACTTTGAGGCCTATGGGAAAAAAGAAATATCTTCAGATGAAAACTAGAAAGGAACCTTTGCAGAAACTGCTTTGTGATGCGTGCTTTTATCTCAGAGATAAATCTTTCTTTTGATTTCACAGTTTGGAAACGCTATTTTTGTAGAATCTGCAAAGGGATATTTCAGAGTGCTTTGAGGCCTATGGTGAGAAAGGAAGTATCCTCAGATGCAAATTAGAGAGACGCTGTCTAATAAACTGATTTCTGATGTAAACATTCATCTCACAGATTTAAATATTTCTGTTTATTGAGTAGTTTATAAGCTTTGTTTTTGTAGAATCTGTGAAGCAATATTTGGGAGCACTTTGAGGCCTATGGTGAAAAATTAAGTATCCTCAGATACAAACTAGACAGAAGCTGTCTGAGAAACTGTTTTGTGATGTGAGCATTCATCTCACAGAGTTAAACATTTCTTTTGATTGAGCATTTTGGAATCACTGTTTTTGTAGAATCTGCATAGGGATACTTGGGAGTTCATTGAGGTCTATGGAGAAAAAGGAAATACCTTCAGATGAAAACCAGAAGGAAGATTTCTCAGAAATTGCTTTGTGATGTGTGTATTCATCACACATAGTTAAACATTTCTTTGGATGGCACAGTTTAGAAATACCATTTTTGTAGAATTTGTGCAGGGATATTTTGGAACAATTTGAGACTTGTGGTGAAAGAAAGTATCTTCAGATACAAACTAGACAGAAGCTGTCAGAGAGACTGCTTTGTGATGTGAGCATTCACCTCATAGAGTCAAACCTTTCTTTTGATTGAGCAGTTTGGAAAAACTGTTTTTGTAGAATCTGTGAATGGATACTTCGGAGTGCATTGAGGTCTATGGAGAAAAAGGAAATATCCTCAGATGAAAACCAGAAGGAAGATTTCTCAGAAACTGCTTTGTGATATGTGCCTTCATCTCACAGAGTTATACCTTTCTTTTCATGACACAGTTTGGAAACACTGCATTTGTAGGATCTGCACAGAGACATTTCAGAGCAATTTGAGATCTATGCTGAAAAAGGAAGTATCTTCAGACACACACTAGACAGAAGCTGTCTGAGAGACTGTTTTGTGATGTGAGCATTCATCTCACAGAGTTAAACATCTCTTTTGATTGAGCAGTTTGGAAACACTGTTTTTGCAGAAACTGCAAAGGGATATTTTGGAGCACTCTGAGGCCTATGGTGAAAAAGGAAGTATCTTCAGATAAGAATTAGAAAGAAGCTTTCTGAGAATCTGCTTTGTGATGTGTGCATTCATCTCACAGATTTAAACCCTTCTTTTGATTGAGCGGTTTGTAAACTATGGTTTTGTAGAATCTGTGAAGCGATATTTGGGAGTGCTTTGAGCCCTATGGTGTAAAGGGAAGCATCTTCAGATACAAACTAGACAGAAGCTGTCTGAGAAACTGTTTCGTGATGTGAGCATTCATCTCACAGAGTTAAACATTCTTTTGATTGAGCAGTTTGGAAACACTGTTTTTGGAGATATCAGGGAGCACTTTGAGGACTATGGAGAAAAAGGAAATATCTTCAGATGATATCTGGAAATAATCTTTCTCAGAAACTGCTTTGTAATGTGTGCACTCATCTCACAGAGTTGAACTTTCTTTTTATTGGCCAGTTTGGAAACAATGTTTTTGTAAAATCTGCAAAAGGATACACGGGAGTACATTGAGACCTATGGTGAAAAAGGAAATATCTTTGAATAAAAACTAGAAAGAACCATTCTCAGAAACTGTTTTGTGATTTGTACATTCATCTCACAGAGCTAAACCTTTCTTTTGATGGTGCAGTTTGGAAATACTGGTTTTGTAGACTCTTCAAAGGGATATTTGGTTACACTTTGAAGTCTATGGTGAAAAAGAAAATATCTTCAGATGAAAACTACAAGGAAGCTTTCTCAGAAATTGCTTTGCAATGTGTCCATTCATCTCACAGAGTGAAACATTTGTTTTTATAGAGCAGTTTGGAAGCACTGTTTTTGTAGAATCTGAGAAGGGATATTTGGGAGCTCATTGAGGTCTACAGAGAAAAAGGAAATATCTTCAGATGAAAACTAGAAGGAAACTTTCTCAGAAACAGCTTTGGGGTGTGTGCATTCATTTCACAGAGTTAAATCTTTCTTCTGATGGCACAGTTTGGAACACTGTTTTTATAGAATCTGACCAGGGATAATCCAATCACTTTGAGGCCTATGGTGAAAAAGGAAATAACTTCAAGTAAAAATTAGAAAGAAGCTTTCTGAGAATCTGATTTGTGATGTCTGCATTCCTCTCACAGTGTTAAACATTTGTTTTGATTGAGCATTTTGTAAACTCTTTGATATAGAATGTGTGAAGAAATATTTGGGAGTGCTTTAAGGCCTATGGTGAAAAAGAAAGTATCTTCTGATACAAACTAGACAGAAGATGTCTGAGAAACTGCTTTGTGATGTGAGCATTCATCTCACAGAGTTAAACCTTTGTTTTGAATGAGTAGTTTGGAAATACTGTTTATGTAGAATCTGCGATGGGAAATTTCAGTGCACTATGAGGCCCATTTTGAAAAAAGAAATATCTTTAGATAAATGTTAGAAAGATGCTTTCTCAGTATCTAGTTTGTGATGTGTGCATTCATCTCACAAAGTTAACCCTTTGTTTCTATAGAGCGGTTTGTAAACTCTCTTATTGTAGAAACTGAAAAGCAATATTTGGGAGTGCTTTGAGACCTATGATCAAAAGGGAAGAAACTTCAGCTACAAACTAGACAGAAGCTGTCTGAGAAACTTCTTTGTGAAGTGAGCCTTCATCTCACAGATTTAAACGTTTATTTTGATTGTGTGGTTTGTAGACTCTGTTTTTGGAGAACCTGTGAAGTGATACTTGGGAGTACTTTGAAGCCTATGTTGAAAAAGAAATTATGTTCAGATACAAACTAGACAGAGGATGTGTGAGAAACTGCTTTGTGATGTGAGCATTAATCTCACAGAGTTAACCTTTTATTTTGAGTGAACATGTTGGAAACTCTGCTCTGGTAGAATCTGGGAAGCGATATTTTTGAACATAATGAGGCCTGTGGTGAACAAGGAAGTATCTTCAGATACAAACTAGACAGAAGCTGTCTGAGAAATTTCTTTGTGATGTGTGCATTTGTCTCACCACATAGTTAAAACTTTCTTTTGATTGAGCAGTTTGTAAACTCTGTTTTTGTAGAATCTGCAAAACAATACTGAGAGACGCTTTGTGGCCTATGGTGGAAAAGCAAGTAGCTTCAGATACAAACTAGACAGAAGCTGTCTGAGAAACTGCTTTGTGATGTGAGCATTCATCTCACAGAGTTATACTTTGCTTTTGATTGAGCAATTTGGAAACACCGTTTTTGTAGAATATGCGAAGGGATATCTCAGAGTGCTTTGAGGCCTATGGTGAAAAATGAAGTATCTTCAAATACAAACTAGGCAGAAGCTGCCTGAGAAACTGCTTTGTGATGTGAGCATTCAGCTCACAGAGTTAAACCTTTCTTTTGATTTAGCAGTTAGGAAACACTGTTTTTGTACAATCAGTGAAGGTATATTTGGGAGTGCTTTGAGGTCTATCGAGAAAAAGGAAATAACTTCAGGTGAAAACTAGAAGGAAGCTGTCTCAGAAAGTGGTTTGTGATGTTTACATTCACCTCACAGAGTTAAATTTTTCTTTGATGGCCCAGTTTGAAAGGACTGTTTTTGTAGAATCTGTGCTGATATTATTTTGCAGTGCTCTGAAGCCTATGGTGAAAAAGGAAATATCCTCAGACAAGAATTAGAAATAAGCTTTCTGAGAACCTGCTTTATGATGGGTGCATTCATCTCACAGATTTAAACTTAAGTTTTGATTTAGCAGTTTGTAATTCTGTTTTTGTAGAATCTGACAAGCCATATTTGTTAGTGCTTTGAGGCCTATGGTGAAAAAGGAAATATCTTCAGATATAAACTAGACAGAAACTGTCTGAGAAAGTGCTTTGTGATGTGTTTATTCATCTCACATATTTAAAATATTGTTTTATTGAGCAGTTTGTAAACTCTGTTTTTGTAGAATCTGCAAAGTGATATTTGTGAGTGCTTTGAGGACTGTGGTAAAAAACGAAGTATCTTCAGATACAAACTAGACAGAAGCTGTCTGAGAGACTGCTTTGTGATGTGAGAATTCATCTCACAGAGTTAAACCTTTCTTTTGATGAAGCTGTTCGGAAACACTGTTGTTGTAGAATCTGCAAACTAGAAAGAAGCTTCTCAGAAACTGCTTTGAGATGTGGACATTCATCTCATAGAGTTAAATCTTTCACATAATGGCCCGTTTGGAAACAATGTTTCTGTAAAATCTGCAAAGGAATATATGGGAACACATTGAGGCCTAAGGTGAAAAAGGAAATATCTTCTAATAATAATTTGAAGAAAGTTTTCTCAGAAACTGATTTGTGATTTGTGCATTCATCTCACATAATTAAACCTTTCCTTATATGGCATAGTTTGGAAACACTGGTTTTGTAGAATGTGCGAAGAGAAACTTCGTTGCACTTTGAGGCCTATGTTGAAAGAGGAAATATCTTCAGATGAAAACTGGAAGGTAGCTTTTTCAGAAACTGCTTTGTGATATGTACAATCATCTCACAGAGTGAAACCTTTGTTTTGATAAAGAGGTTTACAAACTCTTTTTGTAGGATCTGTGAAGTGATATTTGGGAGCGATTTGAGGCCTATGGTGAAAAAGGAAGTATCTTCAGATACAAACTAGACAGAAGAATTCTGAGAAACAGCTTTGTGATGCTTGCATTCTTCTCACAGAGTTAAACTTTTCTTTTGATTGAGCATTTTGGAAACTCTGTTTTTGTAGAATCTGTGAAGTGATATTTGGGAGCACATTGAGGTCTATGGAGAAAAAGGAAATATCTTCAGATGAAAGTTAGAAGGAAGCTTTCTCAGAAACTACTTTGTGATATGTGCATTCATCTCACAGAGTTAAACCTTTCTTTTGATTGAGCATTTTGGAAACTCTGTTTTTGTACAATGTGTGAAGTGATATTTTGGAGCACTTTTAGGCCTGTGGTGAAAAAAGAATTATCTTCAGATACAAACTATACAGAAGCTGTCTGAGAAACTGCTTTGTGATATGAGCATTCAACTCACAGAGTTAAAACTTTCTTTTGATGACACAGTTTGAAACCCTGTTTTTGTAGACACTGTGAAAGGATATTTTGAGGACTTTGAGTCCTATGGTTGAAAAGGAAAAATAAAGCAGTTTTTGAGAAAGCTTCTTTCTAGTTTCCATCTGAAAATATTTCCATTTTCTCCATAGACCTCAATGCACTCCCAAATATCCCTTCATAGATTCTACAAATACTGTGTTTCCAACTGCTTAATCAAAAGAAAGATTTAACCAGGGTGGATGAATGCTCACATCACAAAGCAGTTTCTCAGATAACTTCTGTATAGATTGTATCTGACGATACTTGCTTTTTCACCATGGGCCTCAAAACACTCCCAAATATCGCTTCTCAGATTCTACAAAAAGAGATTTTACATACCACTCATTCAAAACAAAGGTTTAACTGTGTGGGATGAATGCAAGCATCACAAAGCAGTTTCTGAGATAATCTCCTTCCATTTTTCATCTGAAGATATTCTTTTTTCTCCATAGACCTCAATGCAGTCCCACTTACTTGCCCAATGTTTATCTTTGTGACAATGTGGGTAAGCACCAGCAACAGCATTTGGTCATGATTATTGAGCTGTCTTGACCCCTTTTAAGTTTTTAACAGTGCAATTTTTTCGTGTATGACCAAGTTGGCCACAATTATAGCAGGCTCTAAGAGAAGAATTAGTGGGACTAGTTTGGTTGGCGTCCTTCATGGCCCATGTTCCACAGAATAGCTTTGTGGGTGTCTGATTCAACGCTTTAACAAGAATTAATATATGCGAGCAACACCTCGTGATCAGGCAAATTTTGTCATTTAACAGAACGCATGGTAATTTTACACTCATGGTTCACATTTTCAAAAGCTAACATATGAAGGAGAATACCTTGAGCGAGCTCATCAGGGACAGATTTTGCAACAGCATCTTGTAATTTAGCTAAAAAATAAGGGTATAATTCAGAATGACCTTATTCAACCATGGTAAAAGAAACAGGAACTTAGCCTGTAGTACATAATTTATCCCAAGCTCTCAACCATACCTCTGTTACTTGTTCTGTGGTAAGAGCATAAAAATTTAACTGGGCATGAGTATCAGAGAAACTATCGGAGCCTGTAAGGTGAGCCTGAGTAACTAGAATGCCATTAGTCAATTTAGTTGAGCCTGCAAATGAGCCTCTTCTGACCAACAATCTCAAAATTGTAAATGCTCAGATGGAGTCAGACCAGCTTTCGCCAAAATGTTCCAGTCTAAAGGAAGCAAAGTGACCTCTGTAAAAAAAGTTTGTAATACCATTTTATCATAAGGAGAAGTAGGACCATACTGAGTACAAGCATCCTTAAATTCTTTAAAAACATAAGACTAAGAGGTACATAATGATGCATTTGTACCCCTCGGAAGTTAGGTGTATCTAGCACGACCAAATAAGTCCATGCATCTAATCCACTTGTTTCTTTGCTTTGGCATAATAAGCATTGCATTGAAGTTTCAAGAGTAGGCATCTGAAATGGGGTCGGCAGAGAAGTGACATGAAAAGCATGCGTAGATAAGGGAAACTGAGGGTGAGGGGGTTGGACTGGAATGAGAGTGTGAGAAAGGGGGATTAGGGGAGCAGAAGGAGCACAAGTATACTGGTGATTACTGTCATTCATGTGTGAGGAATGGTACAATGAAGCAGGCTGAGTGGATGGCAAAGTGACTGATTGAGGCACCAAAAAGACAGGAGGGTGAGGGGCTGAAGTGGATGGAGGAGAGCCTGAAGAATTGCAGGTAAATTGTAATTTGGTTTGGGAGCCATTAGGTGACTCCAGAGGCTTAAAGAGAGAAGAAATAGCATATTTATGGTCCTGGACTTTGTGAGTCAGGGCTGCAGGTGCTGCAAGTACTGGCGCTTCATGAAAAGAAATAAGATCATCAGGGGGTGACTGTAATCCAAAGTCAACAGAGTTAGACATTTAATTTTCAACATCGTCAGGTGGGGGAGGAGTAGCTGAAGGAAAGGCTGATCAGGTAATGAAAGCTGTGTAGGAGAGAAAGGTTGAGGAAGACTTGGAGGGACGTCAGATTCAGAAAACTGTAGTAAATATATGGGGTCATGGGATTGGCATGTCATCAGGACGTCACATACCAAGGCCCAATCACCCCAAACAGAGATGGGAACATAATTCCCTGAGGATACCAGTTCTATGAATGTTGCAGCAAATTGACCCCATAGTTCTACATCTAAGGTTCATTTTTCAGGAAACCAAGGACAGTATTGTTCCACTGTCCTGAAGTGAGTGACCATGTTTTCCATAGGCAATTGAACACTGCCCTGTTTTAACAGAAGTTTGAAATATAGCAGAGGTAAGCATGACGTTTAGACTCCGCATGATCCATAGTTAACCTGGACCATACAAAGACTACTCATTAGTCATCAGGGATTTGGACACGGGTATCTGTGGACTGAAATGATGCCGTTTCTCCACCAAAGGGAATCAGGTTCATACATGCACTTAGGAAAACAAAAAACACTTTGGTGCGCCAAATATCAGGAGAACCCGCTCCTGATAGTCAACGTGGATTCTTTTCTATTTTAATAAGCATCAGTTGGTCTGAGAAATAAAGGGAAAGAGTCCGAGAGAGAAATTTTAAAACTGGGTGTCCAGGGGAGACATCACATGTCACCAGGTTCTGTGATGCCCCAATCCATAAAAGCAGGAAGTCTTTATTAGCTCTTTTCAAATGGGGAGGGAGTGTACGAAAAGAGTGTGGATCACAGAGATCACATGCTTCACAAGGTAATAAAACATCACAAAGCAAATGGAGGCAGGGCGAGATCACAAGACCACAGAATGGGGCAAAATTAAAATTGCTAATGAAGTTTTAGGCACACATTGTCATTGATAACATCTTATCAGGAGACAACATTTGAGAGCAGACAACTGGTGTGAGCAAAATTTATTAGGCAGGAATTTCCTCATCTTAATAAGCCTTGGAGCACTACAGGAGACTGGGGTTTATTTCCTTCCTTTGTCTTCGACCGTAAAAGACAGCTGCCCCAAAAGTGGCCATTTTAGAGGCCTACCATCAGGGGCACATTCTCTTTGTCAGAGACGTTCCTTGCAGAGAAAAAGAATTCATCAATATTTCTCTGATTTGCTTGTGAAAGAAGAGAAATATAGCTCTGTTCCATCTGGAACACCAGCAGTCAGAGTTTAAGGTTATCTCCCTTGTTCCCTGAACATTGCTGTTATCCTGTTCTTTTTTCAAGGTGCTCAGATTTCATATTGTTCAAGCACACATGCTCTTCACACAATTTGTGCATTTAAAGCAATCATCACAGGATCCTGAGGTGACATGCATCCTCCTCAGCTTATGAAGATGATGGGATTAACAGATTAAAGTAAAGGCAGACATAATAAATCACAAGAATACTGATTGGGGAAGTGATAAGTGTTAGTGAAACCTTCATAATTTATGTTCAGATATTGCAGTAAAGACAGGCAAAAGAAATTGTAAAAGTATTAATTTGGGAAACTAATAAATGTCCATGAAATGTTCACAATTTATGTTCTTCTGCCATGGCTTCAGCCAGTCCTTCCATTTGGGTTCCCTGATTCCCCACAACATTCTGCGAATGGACATTTGGGAACTCTTTAGGACAAATGTGAAAAAGGGAATATCCCAAGATGAAAATTAGAAGGAAGCTATCTAAGACATTGTTTTGTGATGTGCACATTCAACTCACAGAGTTAAACCTTTCTTTGCTTTCAGCAGTTTTACAACACTCTTTTCATAGAATTTGCAAGGGATATTTCAAAGCTCATTGAGGCCTATGGTGAAAAAGAAAACTTCCTCAGATGAAAACTAGATAGAAGCATTCTCAACATCTTCTGTGTGATGTCTGCATTCATCTCACTCTGTGAAAACTTTCTTTCCATTCAGCAGATAAGAATCACTGTTTTGGTCCATTCTGCATATGGACATTTGGGAGCTCATTGAGGCCAATGGTGAAAAAGTGAATATGCCAGGGTGATCAGTAGAAGGAAATCTTCTGAGAAATTGCTTTGCAAAGGGCTTTGAGGCCTACAGTGAAAAAGGAAATACCTTCAGATAAAAAAAGGAAAACATTCTGAGTAACTGTTTTAGGATGTGTGAATTCCTCTTCTAGAGTTAAACCTTCCTTTGGATTCAACAGTTTAGAAAAACTGTTTCTGTAGAAACCGTGAAGGGATATTTGGGAGGACATTGAAGGCTATGGTGATAAAGAAAACATCTTCAGATAGAAACTAGAAAGAAGCTTTCTGAGAAACTACTTTCTAATGTGTGCATTCATCTCACAGAGTTAAACTTTTCTTTCAGTTCAGCAGTTTGGAAACACTGTTTTTGTCCATTCTGCCAATGGACATTTAGGAGTACTTTGAGGCCAAGAGCAAATAAGCAAATATCCCAGGATAAAATTTAGAAGGAAGGTATATGAGAAAATGCTCTTTGATGTGTGAATTCATCATGCAGAATAAAACATTTCTTTTCATTCTGCAGTTTGGGAACACCATTTTTGTAGAAACTGTACAGTGATATTTGGGATTGCAGACTGGCCCTTGGTGAAAAAGGAAACATCTTCAGATAAAAAGAAAGAATTTTTCTGAGAAATTGCTTTGTGATGTGTGCATTCATCTCACAGAGTTATAGCTTTGTTTGTATTCAGCAGTTTGGACACAGCATTTTTGTTTTCTCTGGGAATGGACATTTGGGAGCTCAGTGAGACCATTGGAGAAAAAATGAACATCCCAGGGTAAAAACTAGAAGGATACTAACTGAGAAAGTGTTTTGTGATGTATGCATTCATCTCGCTGAGTTACACTTTTCTTTTCATTCAGCAGTTTGGAAGCACTGTTTTTGTAGTATCTGCTAAGGTATATTTGGGAGCACATTGACTCCTATGATGAAAAATGAAATATCTTGAGATAAAAACTAGAAAGAAGCTTACTGAAAAACTGCTTTGTGATTTGTGTATTCATCTCAAAGAATTATCCTTTCTTTGTATTCAGCAGTTTGGAAACCCTGTTTTTTCCATCCTGCAAATGGACATTTAGGAGCTTGTTAGGACAAAGGCGAAAAAGGGAATATCCCATGAGAAAAATCAGAAGGAAGCTATCTAAGACACCTTTTTGTGATGTGTGTATTCAACTCACAGAGTTAAATCTTCATTTTCATTCAGTAGTTTTTCTACACTGTTTTTTTTAGAATCTGCAAAGGGATATTTGGAAGTGCATTGAGTCCTACCTTGAACAAGTGAACATCTTCAGATAAAAAACTGGAGAGAAATATTATGAGAAACTTCTTTGTGATATGTGCATTCAACTCACAGATTTAAACCTCTCTTTCCATTCGGCCGTTTGTAACACTTTTTGTAAAATCTGCAAAGGCATTATTGGAAGTGAATTGAGGTCTACAGTGAAAAAGCAAACTTCTTCAGATGAAAATTAGACGGAAGCATTCTGAGAAACTTCTTTGTGATATGTGCATTCATCTTACAGTGTTGAACTTTTCTTTCGATTCAGGAGTTAGGAAACACCATTTTGTTCCATTCTGAAAATGGACATTTGGAAGCCCATTGAGGCCAATGGTGAAACAGTGAATATCCCAGGATAAACAGTAGAGGGAAGCCATCTGAGAAATTGATTTGTGATGTGTGTGTCCATCTCACTGAGTTACACCTTTATGTTCATTCATCAGGTTGGATACACTGTGTTTGTAGAATCTGTGAAGGGATATTTGGGAGTGCATTGAGGTCTATGGTGAAAAAGGAAACATCTTCAGATAAAAACAAGAAAGAAGCTTTCTGAAAAACTGCTTTAGGATGTGTACATTCATCTCTTAGAGGCAAACCTTTCTTTGGATTCAGCACTTTAGAAACACTGGTTTTGTAAAAACTGCGAAGGGATATTTTGGAGTGCATTGAGGCTTACGTTGATAAAGAAATCATCTTCAGATAGAAATAAGAAAAAAGCTTTGTGAGAAACTGCTTTGTGAAGTGGGTATTCATCTCACAGAGTTAAACCTTTCTTCAATTCAGCTGTTTGAAAACAGTTTTTTTCTATTCTGCCAAGGGACATTTGGGAGCCCTTTGAGGCCAAAAGCAAAAAGTGAATCCCAGGGTAAAAACTAGAAAGAAGCTATTTCAGAAACTGCCTTGTGATGTGGGTATTCATCTCGCCTAGTTACACCTTTCCTTTCATTCAGCAGTTTGGAAGCACTGTTTTTGTCGAATCAGTGAAGGGATATTTGGGAGCACATTGAGGCCTATGGTGAAAAAGGAAACTTCAGTTAAAAGAAGAAATAATCTGCCTGAGAATCTTCTGTGTGATGTGTGCATTCCTCTCACAGAGTTGTATCTTTCTATTCCGCAGTTGATGCTATCGGAGTAATTGCTTTGTGATGTGTGCATTCATCTCGCCGAGTTACAACTTTCTTTTCAATCATCAGTTTGGAGTCACTGTTTTTGTATAATATGCAATGGGATATTTGGGAGCGCTTGGAGGTCTATGGTGAAAAAGTAAATATCTTCAGATAAAAACTAGAAAAAGACTGTCTAAAAAACTGCCTTGAGATTTGTGCATTCATCTCCTAGAGTTAAACCTTTCTTTGGGAACTGCAGTTTAGAAACACTGTTTTTGTAGAAACTGTGAAGGAATAGTTGAGAGAGCATTGAGGCCAATGGCGAAAAGGCAAATATCCAAGGATGAACACCAGAAGGAAGCCATCTGTGAAAACGCTTTGTGATGTGTGTATTCATCTCGCAGAATTAAACCTTTATTTTCTCTACAACAGATGGGAATTACTGTGTTTGTAGAAAGTGTGAAGGGATATTTGAAAGCACATTGAAGTCTATGGTGAAAAAGAAAACATCTTCTGATAAGAACATGTAAAAAGCTTTCTGACAAAGTGCTTTGGGATGTGTGCATTCATCACTTAGAGTTAATCCTTTTTTTCGATTCAGCAGTTTAGAAACAATGTTTTGTAGAAACTGTGAAGGGATATTTGGGAGTGCTTTGAGGCCTATGGTGATAAAGAAAACATCTTCATATAGAAACTAGAAGGAAGCTTTCAGAGAAACTCCTTTGTGATGTGTGTATTCATCTCACAGAGATAAACCTTTCTTTCAATTCAGCAGTTTTGAAACACTGTTTTTGTCCATTCTGCCAATGGACATTTGGGGGTTCTTTAGGCCAAAAGTGAAAAAACTAATATCCCAGGATAAAATCTAGAAGGCAGTTGTGTGAGACACTGCTTTGAGATGTGTGAATTAATCTCACAGAGTTAAACCTTTCTTTTCAGTCAGCATTTTGGAAATGCTGTTTTTGTAGCAACTGCACAGGGATATTTGGGATTGCATTGTGGCCTTTGGTGAAAAAGGTGACATCTTCAGATAAAGAGAAACAAGAAGGATTCTGAGAAACTGCTTTGTGATGTGTGCATTCATCTCACAGATTTATAAATTTCTTTGTATTCAGTGCTTTGGAAACACAGTTTTGGTCACTCTGCAATTGGAAATTTGGAAGCTCATTGAGGCCATTGGAGAAAAGGCAAATATTCCAGGGGAAAAACTGAAAGGAAGCTATCGAGAAAGTGCTTTGTGATGTGTGCATTCACCTCACCGAGTTACACCTATCTTTTCATTCCGCAGATTGGAAGTACTATTTTTGTATAGTCTGTGAAGGGATATTTGGGATTACCTTGAGGCCTATGGTGAATAAGGAAATGCCTTCAGGTAAAAACTAGAAAGAAACTTTCTGAAAAACTGCATTGTGATGTGTAAATTCATCTCACGGAGTTAAACCTTTCTTTCTATTCAGCAGGTTGGAAACCCTGTTTTGGTCCATCCTGTGAATGGATATTTGGGAGCCTGTTAGGATAAAGGTGAAAAAGTGAATATCCCATGATAAAAGCTAGAAGGAAGCTAGCTAAGAAAGTTTTTAGTGATGTGTGCATTCAATTCACAGAGTTAAACCTTTCTTTTCATTCAGCAGTTTTTCTACACTGTTTTCGTAGAATCTGTGAAGGGATATTTGGAAGTGCATTAAGGCATACAGTGAAAAAGCAAACTTCTTCAGATAAAAACTAGACTAGAAGTTTCTCGCATTCAGAGAAACTTCTTTGTCATGTGTGCATTCATCTCACAGTATTAAACCTTTCTTTCCATTCAGAAGTTATGAAACCCTGTTATGATCCATTCTGAAAATGGACATTTGGGAGCTCATTGAGACCAATTTCGAAATGGCAAATATCCTAGGATAAACAGTAGAAGGAAGCCCTCTGAGAAATCGTTTTGTGATGTGTGCGTTCATCTCGCAGTGTTAAACCTTTATTTTCATTCAACAAGTTGGAAACACTGTGTTTGTAGAATCTGTGGAGGGATATTTGGGAGCACACTGATGTCTATGTTGAAAAAGGAAACATCTTCAGGTCAAAATAAGAAAGAAGTTTCTGACAAACTGCTTTGGATATCTGCATTCATCTCCTACAGTTAAACATTTATTTGTTTTCAGCAGTTTAGAAACTCTGTTTTGTTAGCAATTGCAAAAGGATACAGTGAGCCCCTTGGGGACAATTAAAGGCAATAGTTAGGTAGTAAATTCAGAGGAACAGTAGTACAGAGATCAAGTGTCCTTCCCCCTACCGTGGAGGTGGACAAGCATTGTACTGAGGGAGAAGGAGAGGCTGGGACCCATTTGGGTTGGCTGTACATAAGTTTGTTTGTGCTGAGGGTTGTGTTGGGACCACTTGAAGCAAAAACACAAAGTTGTTTTGATTCTGAAGCCTCCCATTTAATGTCAGGGACTGGGACCAACTCCACTCCTTTTTCCCTGGTGGTGTGGCAGGAGGTTTCCATTTATATCATAGTTGGAGTGGCAATTACTTGCCCAATGTTTATCTTTGTGACAACTAGGCAAACAGTAGTAGCAGCATTTGGCTGTGTTTGTTGAGACAGCTTGGCCCCTTTTAAGTTTTTAACAGTGCAATTTTTTTCAAGAATGACCAAATTGGCTGCAATTATAGCAGGCTCCATGAAAAGAATTAGTGGGACTAGTTTGGTGGGTGTCCTTCACAGCCTGTGCCCACAGAATAGCTTCGTGGGTGCCTGATCTTATGCCTTCACAAGCTTTAATATATGCAGGCAACACCTCATGATCAGGTAAATTTTGTCATTGAACAGACTGCATGACCATTTTACATGCATGGTTTGCATTTTCAAAAGCTAACAAATGAAGGAGAATACCTAGAGCATGCTCATCAGAGACAGATTTTTCATCAATATCTTGTCATTTAGCTAAAACATCAGAGTATAATTCAGTGTGACCTTGTTTAACTATGGTAAAAGAAACAGGAACTTGTCCTGGAGCCCATAATTCATCCCAAGCTCTAATACACACTTTCTTTACTTGTTCTATGGTGAGAGCATCAAAGTTTAATTGGGCATAAGTATCAGAGAAACTATCGGAGCCAGTGAGCTGATCCTGAGTAACTAGAATGCCATTAGTCTGATTTAGTTGACCCTGCAAATGAGCCTCTTTTGACCAACAATCTCAAAATTGTAAATGCTCAGATGGAGTCAGAACAGCTATTGCCAAAATGTCCCAGTCTAAAAGAAGTAAAGTGACCTCCATACAAAAAGTTTGTAATATAAGGAGATGTAGGACCATACTGAGTACAAGGAGATGTAGGACCATACTGAGTACAAACATCCTTAAATTCTTTTATAAAGGTAAGATTAAGAGGTACATAATGATACACTTGTACCCCTTGGGAGTTAGGTGGGTCTAGCATGACCAGATAAATCCACGCATCTAATCCACTTGTTTCTTTGTTTTGGCACAATAAGTGTTGCATTGAAGTTTCAAGAGTAGGCATCTGAGACGGAATCGACATAGAAGTGACATGAAAAGCAAGCATAGATAAGGAAAACTGAGAGTGAGGGGGTTGGACCGGAATGAGAGTGTGAAGAAAGGGGATTAAGGGTGCAGAAGGAGCACAAGTATACTGGCGATTACTGGCGTTCATGTGTGAAGAAGGGTAAAAAGAAGCAGCCTGAGTGGATGGCAAAGTGACAGGTTGAGGAACCGAAATGACAGGAAGGTGAGGGGCTAAAGTCAATGGAAGAGGGCCTTAAGAATTATGGGTAAATTGTAGTTTGGTCCCAGAGACATTAGGTGACTCCAGAGGTTTAAAGATCACAAGGGGGTGACCATAATCCAAAATCATCACAGTTAGATATTGAATTTTCAACATTGTCAGGTGGGGGAGAAGTAGCCGAAGGGAAAGTCTGATCAGATGATGAATGCTGTGTGGGAGAGGAAGGTTGAGAAAGACATGAAGGATCGTCAGATTCAGAAAATTGTGGTAACCATAGGGGTCAAGGTATTGGTATGTCATCAGGACGGCACATACCAAGGTCCAGTCACCCCAAACAATGACGGGAACCTAATTCCCCATGGATATCAGTTCCTTGAATGTTGCACCAACACGATCCCATAGTTCTACATCTAGAGTTCCTTTTTCAGAAAACCAAGGACAGAATTGTTCCACTTTCCCAAATAGAATAACCATATTTTCCTTAGGAACTCCAACACCACCCTGTTTTTTTTTTTTTTTTTTTTTTTTGAGACGGAGTCTCGCTGTCGCCCGGGCTGGAGTGCAGTGGCCGGATCTCAGCTCACTGCAAGCTCCGCCTCCCAGGTTCACGCCATTCTCCTGCCTCAGCCTCCCGAGTAGCTGGGACTACAGGCACCGCCACCTCGCCCGGCTAGTTTTCTGTATTTTTTAGTAGAGACGGGGTTTCACCATGTTAACCAGGATGGTCTCAATCTCCTGACCTCGTGATCCACCCGTCTCGGCCTCCCAAAGTGCTGGGATTACAGGCTTGAGCCACCACACCCGGCCACCACCCTGTTTTAACAGGAGTTTAATATAGCAGAGATAAGCATGATGTTTAGACTCTGCATGACCTATAGTTAACCTGGACGATACACAGACTACTCACCAGTCATCAGGGAGTTGAACAGGCATATCTGTGGACCAAATCAATGCCACTTCTCTGCACCTACCAAAGGGAATTGGGTTCCCACATGCAATTAGGAGAAAAGAGAAAACGTTGGCGCACCAGATGTCAGGATAAACCACACCCGATAGTCAATGTGGGTTCTTTTCTATTTCCCTAAGCATTGGCTGATCTGAGAAATAAAGGGAAATAATACAAGAGAGAGAAATTTTAAAGCTGGGTGTCTGTGGCAGACATCACATGTCGGCAGGTTCCATGATGCCCCAAGCCATAAAACCAGCAAGTTTTATTAGTGATTTTCAAAAGGGGAGGGAGTGAACGAATAGGGTGTGGGTTGCAGAGATCACATGCTTCACAAGGTAATAAAATATCACAAAGCAAATGGAGGAAGGGAGAGATCACAGGACCAGAGGATGTGGCGAAATTAAAATTGCTAATGAAGTTTTGGGCATGCATTTTCGTTGATAACATCTTATCAGAAGACAGGGTTTGAAAGCCAACATCCGGTCTGACCAAAATGTATTAGATGGGAATTTCCTGATTCTAATAAGCCTGGGAGCACTATGGGAGACCAGGGCTTATTTCATCCCTTTGTCTTCAACTGTTAAAGACAGATGCCCCCAAAGCAGCCATTTTAGAGGTCTACTGTCAGGGGCACATTCTCTTTCTCAGGGATGGTCCTTGCTGAGAAAAAATATTCAGTGATATTTCTCCTATTTGCTTTTGAAATGAGAGAAATGTATCTCTGTTCCACCTAGCTCAATGGCAGTCAGAGTTTAAGGTTATCTCCCTTGTTCCCTGAACATTGCTGTTGTCCTGTTCTTTTTTCAAGGGCCAACATTTCATGTTGTTCAAACACACATGCTCTTCAAACAGTTTGTGCAGTTAACGCAGTCATCATAGAGTTCTGAGGTGACATACATTCTCCTCAGCTTATGAAGATGATGGGATTAAGATATTAAAGTAAGATAGGCACAGGAAATCACAAAGGTACTGATTGGGGAAGTGATAACTGTCTATGAAATCTTCATAATTTATGTTCAGAGATTGTAGAAAAGACAAGTGTAAGATACTATGAAAGTATTAATTTGGGAAACCAATAAATGTCCATGAAATCTTCACAATTTTATTCTTCTGCCACGGTTTCAGCCAGTCCCTCCCCTCAGGGTCACTGAATTCCAACAATATTCTACCAACAGACATTTGGTAGCTCGTTAGGACAAAGGCAAAAAAGAGAATATGCCAAGATCAAAACTAGAAGGAAGCTATATAAAATGCTACTTTGTGATGTGGACATTCAACTCGCTGAGTTAAACCTTTCTTTTCATTCAGCAGTTTTTAAACACTGTCTTTGTAGAATCTTTAAAGGGATATTGGGAAGCACATTGAGGTCTACAGTGAAAAATCAAACTTCTATAGAGAAAAAATGAGACAGAAACATTCTGAGAAACTTCTTTTTGATGTGTGCATTCATCCCACAGTGTTAAACCATTCTTTCAATTCAGCAGTTCAGAAACACTGTTTTGATCGATTCTGTGAATGGATATTTGAGAGCTCATTGAGACCAATGGCAAAACAGTGAATATCCCAGGATAAACACTAGAAGAAAGCCATCAGAGAAATCACTTGGTGATGTGTGTATTCATCTCACAGAGTTAAAATTATCTTTCTGTTTAACAGATTGGAAACCCTGTTGTCCATTCTGTGAATGGACTTTCGGGAACTTGTTAGGACAAAGACCAAAAAGGGAATATCACATGTTAAAAACAAGAAAGAAGCTATCTAAGATACCGTTCTGTGATGTGTGCATTCAACACACAGAGTTGAACCTTTCTTTACCTTCAGCAGCTTTTAAATACTGGTTTTATAGAATCTGCAAAGTGATGTTTAAAAGCATATTGAGCACTACGGTGAAAAAGAAAACTCTTCAGATAAAAACTAGGCAGAAACATTCCGAGAAACATCTTTGTGATGCGTGCATTCATCTCACAGTGTGAAAGCTCTCTTTTGATTCAGCAGTTAGGAAACACCGTTTTTGTCCCTTCTGTGAATGGACATTTGGGAATTCATTGAGGCTAATGGCAAAAAAGTGAATATCCCAGGATAAACACTAGAGGGATGCCATCTGAGAAATCGCCTTGTGATATGTACATTCATCTCGCAAAGAAAAACCTTTATTTTCATTCAACAAGTTGGAAACACCATATTTGTAGAATCTGTGAAGGGATATTTAGGAGTGTGTTGAGGTCTATGGTGAAAAAGGAAACATCTTCAGATAAAAACAAGAAAGAAGCTTTCTGAGAAACTTATTTGTGATGTGTGCATTCATCTCCTAGAGTTAAAACTTTCTTTGTATTCAGCAGATTAGAAACACTGTTTTTGTAGATATTTGGAAGCACATTGAGGCTGATAGTGATAAAGAAAATATCTTCAGATATAAACTAGAAATAAGCTTTCTGAGAAACTGCTTTGTGGTGTGTGTATTTATCTCAGAAAGTTAAAACTTTCTTTCAATTGAGCGATTTGGAAACACTGCTTTTGTCCATTCTGACAATGGACATTTGGGAGTTCTTTTAGGCCAAAAATGAAAAAGGGGTATCCTTTTTCATTTATCCCAGGATAAAATCTAGAAAGAAGATATGTGAGAAACTGCTTTGTGTTGTATGAATGCATTTTGCAGAGTTAAACCTTTCTTTTCATTCAGCAGTTTTGTAACACTGTTTTTTGTAGAATGTGCACAGGGATATTTGGGATTCAATTGTGGTCTATGGTGAAAAAGGAAATATCTTAAGATAACAAGTGGAAGGAAGGTTTCTGTAAAACTGCTTTGTAATGTGTGCATTCATTTCACAGAGTTAAACCTTTCTTTCTATTCAGCGGATTGGAAACCCTGTTTATGTCCATGTTGTAAACGGATATTTGGGAGCTTGTTAGGACAAAGTAAAAAAGGGAAAATCCCATGTTAAAAACTAGAAGGAAGCTTTCTAAGAAAGTGTTTTGTGATGTGTGCATTTATGTGCAGAATTAAACATTTGTTTTCATTCACCATGTTGGAGACACTCTGTAGAATCTGTGAAGGAATACATGGGAGTGTATTGTGGTCTTTAGTGAAAAAGGAAACATCTTCAGATAAAAACAAGAAATAAGCTTTTTGAGAAACTGCTCTATGATGTGTGCAGTAAACTGACAGAGTTATCACTTTCTTTCTGTTCAGCAGTTTGGAAATACCTTTTTTGTCCATTCTGGGAATGGACATTTGGGAATTACTTGAGGCCATTGAAGTTAAAACTAGAAGGAAGGTATCAGAGAAACTACTCTGTGATGTGAGCATTCATCTCGCCGAGTTACACCTTTCTTTTCATTCAACAGTTTGGAAGCAGTTTTTTTGTAGTATTTACGAAGGGATATTTGGGAGTGCATTGAGGTCTATGGTGAAAAAGGAAATATCTTCAGATAAAAACTAGAAAGAAGCTTTCTGAAAAACTGCTTTGTGATGTGTGCATTCATCTCACAGAATTAAACTTTCTTTCTATCCAGCAGATTGGAAACCCTGTTTTTGTCCACTCAGGGAATGGACATTTGGAAGCTCCTTAGGACAAAGGCAAAAAGGGAAACATCCCATGATAAAAACTAGATAGAAGCTTTCAAATACACTGTTTTGTGAAGTGTGCATTCAATTCACAGAGTTAAATATTTCTTTTCATTCAGCAGTTTTTAAACCCTGTGTTTGTAGAATTTGCAAAGGGATATTTTGAAGTACATTGAGGCCTATGGTGAAAAAGCAAACTTCTTCAGATATAAACTAGACAGAAGCATTCTGAGAAACTTCTTTGTGATGTGTGCATTAATCTCACAGTGTTAAACCTTTCTTTCCATTCAGCAGTTATGAAACACTGTTTTGATCTATTCTGCAAATGGACGTTTGGGAGCTCAATGAAGCCAACGGCAATAAACAAATATCCCTGGATAAACACTTGAAGGAAGCCATCTGAGAAATTGTTTTGTAATATGTGCGTTCCTCTTATGGAGTTAAACGTTTATTTTCATTCAACAGGCTAGAAACGTGGTGTTTGTAGAATCTGTGGAGGGATATTTGGGAGCACATTGATTGAGGTCTATGGTGAAAAAGGAAACATCTTCAGATAAAAACAAGAAAGAAGTTCTTGGAGAAACTGCACTGGGATGTGGGCATTCATCTCTTAGAGTTAAACTTTTCTTTGGATTAAGCCATGTAGAAACACCGTTTTTGTAGATACTGCAAAGGGAATTTGGGAGCCCATTCAGGCCTATGGTAATAAACAAAACACCTTCAGATAGAAACTAGAAAGAAGCTTTTTGAGAAACTCCGTTGTGATGTGTGTATTCACCTCACAGAGTTAAAACATTACTTCAATTGAGAAGCTTGGTAACACCATTTTTGTCCATTCTGCCAATGGACATCTGGTAACTCTTTGAGGCCAAAGGTGAAAAAAGTGAATATCTCAGGATAAAATCTAGAAGGAAGCTATGGGAGAAACCACTTTGTGATGTGTGAATTCATCTCACAGAGTTAAACCTATTTTTTCAGTCAGCAGTTTGGAAGCATTGTTTTTGTAGAGTCTGCACAAGGATATTTGGGATTGCATTGGGGTTGTGGTGAAAAAGGGAATACCTTCAGATAAAAAGGAAGAAAGAAGTTTTCTGAGGATCTGACTTGTGAAGTGTGTTTTCATCTCACAGAGTTATAACTGTCTTTCTATTGAACAGATCTGCTTTGTAATGTATGCATTCATCTCACAGAGTTCAACTTTCTTTACATTGCACAATTTGGAAACTCTGTCTTTGGACAAACCGTAGAGGGACATAGGGAGCACATTGAGACCTATGGGGAACAAGGACATACGTTCAGATAAAACTGGAAAGAAGCTTTTTGAGTAACTGCTTTATGATGTGTCCATTCACCTCCTAGAGTTAAACATTTCTCTTGATTGAGCAGTTTGAAATCACTGATTTTGAGGAATCTGCAAAGGGATATATGGGAGCGCACTGAGGCCTGTGGTGAAAAAGGAAATATATTCAGATTAAAAACAAGACAGAAGCTTTATGCAAAACTGCTTTGTGATGTGTGCATTCCTCTCACAGATTTATACCTTTCTTTTCATTGACCAGTGTGGAAACACTGTTTTTTAAAAATCTGCAAAGGGACATTTCAGGGCACATTGAAACCTAAGGTGAAGAAGGAAGTATCTTCAGATAAAAACTAGAAAGAAGCTTTCTGAGAAACTGCTTTGTGATGTGTGCATTCATCTCACAGAGTTAAACCTTTCTTTACATTGTACAGTTTGGAAACACTGTCTTTGACATATATGCTAACGGACATTTTGGGGCACACTGAGGCCTCTGGTGAACAAGGAAATATCTTCAAATGACAACTGAAAGTAGCTTTCTGAGAAAATCGTTTGTGGTGTGTGCATTTATCTCATAGAAGTAAACGTTTCTTTTGATTGAGCGGTTTGAAAACACTGTTTTTTTGGAATATGAGAGTGGATATTTGGAAGCTCATTGACGTCTATGGTGAAAAAGGAAATATCCACAGACAAAAACTAGAAAGAAGATTTCCAAGGAACTGCTTTGTGGAAAATGCAAAGGGATACTCGGGAGTACATTGAAATCTATGGTGAAAACGGAAATATCTTCACATAAAAACTGGAGAGCAGCTTTATGAGAAAAATGCTTTGTGATTTGTGCATTCATCTCAAAGGTTAAACCTTTCATTTGAGAGAGCAGTTTGGAATCACTGTTTTTGTAGAATCTGAGAAGGGATATTTTGGAACCTATTGAAGCTTATGGTGAAAAAGGAAATATCTTCAGATAAAAACTGGAGAGAAGCTCTCTGAGAAACTGCTTTGTGATGTGTACATTTATCTCATAGGCTTAAACCCTTCTATTGATTGAGCAGTTTGGAATCACTGTTTTTGTAGAATATGAGAAGGAATATTTTGGAGCTCATTTAAGTCTATGGTGAAAAAGGAAATATCCTCAGATAAAAGCTAGAACGAGTTCTCTGAGAAAATGGTTTGTGGTGTGTGAATTCATCTCACAGAGGTAAATCTTTCTTTCAGTTAGCAGTTTGGTAACACTGTTTTTGTGTAATCTGCAATGGGATATTAGGGGGTGCTTTGAGTCCTACAGTGAAAAAGAAAATATCCTCAGATAAAAACTGGAGAGAAGCTTTCTGAGAAATTGCTTTGTGATGTGTGAATACATTCCATAGAGTTAAACATTTCTTCTCATTTAGCAGTTTGGTAACACTCTTTTTGTGGAATCTGCAAATGGATATTCTGGAGCACATTAAGGCTTAGGTTTAAAAAAGGGAATTTCTTCAGATAAAAACTGGAGAGAAGCTTTCTGAGAAACTGCTTTGTCATGTGTACATTCATCTCATAGAGTTAAACCTTTCTGTAGGTTGAGCAATTTGGAGTCACTTTTTTTGTGGAATCTGAGAAGGGATATTATGGAGCGAGTTGAAGCCTGTGGTGAAAAAGGAAATATCCTCAGATAAAAGCTAGAAATAATTTCTCTGAGAAAATGCTTTGTGATGTGTGAATTCATCTCACAGAGTTAAATCTTTCTTTTATTGAGCAGTTTAGCAACACTGTTTTTGTGTAATCTTCAATGGGATATTTGGGACCGCATTTAGGCCTCTGGTGAAAAAGAAAATACCCTCAAATAAAAACTGGAGAGAAGCTTTCTGAGAAACTGCTTTGTGATGTGTGCATTCCTATAACAGAGTTACACCTTTCTTTTCATTGAACAGTATGAAAACCCTATTTGTGTAAAATGTTCAAAGAGAAGTTTGGGATCACATTGAAGCCTAAGGTGACGAAGGAAATATCTTCAGATAAAAGCAAGAAAGAAGCTTTCTGAGAAACTGCTTTGTGATGTGTGAATTCATCTCACAGAGTTATACCTTTCTTTCCATTGAGCAGTTTGGTAGCACTGCCTGTGACGTATATACAAATGGATATTTGGGGGCACAGTGAGACCTACATTGAAGAAGGAAATATCTTCAGATAAAAACTGGAGAGAAGCTTTCTGAGAAACTGCTTTGTGATGTGTGAATTCATCTCACAGAGTTAAACCTTCCTTTTAATTGAGCAGTTTGGTAGCACTGTCTGTGATGTATACGTGAATGGACATTTGGGGGTGCATTGAGGCCTATGATGAAAAAAGAAATATCTTCAGATAAAAGCAAGAAAGAAGCTTTCTGAGAACTGCTTTGTGATGTGTGAATTATTCTCACAGAGTTAAAACTATCTTTAAATTGTGCAGTTTGGTAGCACTCTTTTCATGGAGACTGTAAAGGCATATTCAGGAGTGCATTGAGGCCTATGATGAAAAAAGAAATATCTTCAGATAAAAACTGGAGAGAAACTTTCTGTGAAACTACTTTGTGATGTGTGCATTCCTCTCACAGAGTTATTCCTTTCTTTTAAATAAACAGTGTGGAAATACTGTTTGTGTAAAATCTACAAAGGGATATTTGGGAGCACATTGAAATCTAAGGTGATGAAATATCTTCATTCTAAAACTAGGAAGAAGTTTTCTGAGAAACTGCTTTATGATGTGTGAATTCATCTCACAGAGTTATACCTTTCTTTCCATTGAGCAGTTTGGTAGCACTGTCTGTGATGTATACGTGAATGGACATTTGGGGACACATTGGCAGCAGTTTGGTAGCATTGTTTTTGTGGAATTTGCAAAGGATATTCAGGACCACATTGAGGTCTATGGTGAAAAAGGAAATATCATCGGATAAAAACTGGAGAGAAGCTTTCTGAGAAACTGCTTTGTGATGTATGCATTCATCTCACAGGGATAAAACTTTCTGTTGTTTGAGTAGTTTGGAATCACTGTTTTGTGGAATATGAGACTGGATATTTGGGAGCACATTGAAACCTATGGTGAAAAAGGAAATTATCCTCAGATAAAAACTAGAAAGCAGCTTTCCAAGAAACTGCTTTGTGATGTGTGAATTCATGTCACAGAGTTAAACCTATCTACTCATTGAGCAGTTTGGTAGTAATTTTTTTGTGGAATCTGCAAAAGGATATTTGGGATCGCATTGAGGTCTATGGTGAAAAACATAATAACTTCAGATAAAAACTGGAGAGAACCTTTCTGAGAAACTGCTTTGTGATGTGTGCATTCAACTCATAGAGATAAAACTTTCTGTTAATTAAGCAGTTTGAAATCACAGTTTTGTGGAATCTGAGGAGGGATATTTGGGAGTGCATTGAAACCTATGGTGAAAAAGGAAATAACCCCAGATAAGAACTAGAAGGAAGCTTTCTGAGAAACTGCCTTGTGATGTGTGCATTCATTGCACAGTTAAACTTTTCTTCACATTGTTCATTTTGGAAACTTTGACGTTTATGCAAATGGACATTTGGGGTACATTGAGGCCTATGTTGAAGAAGGAAATATCTGCAGACGACAACTGGAAAGAAGCATACTGAGAAACTGTTTTGTGGTGTGCACATTCATCACATAGAGTTAAATGATTATATTGGTTGAGCAGTTTGAAATTGCTGCTTTTGTGGAATATGATAGGGGATATTTGGGAGTGCATTGAAGTCTATGGTGAAAAAGGAAATACCCTAGGACAAAAACTAGAAAAATCTTTCTGAGAAACTGCTTTGTGATGTGTGAATTCATCTCACAGAGTTAAACCTTCCTTTTAATTGAGCAGTTTGGTAGCACTGCCTGTGACGTATATACAAATGGATATTTGGGGGCACAGTGAGACCTACATTGAAGAAGGAAATATCTTCAGATGACAACTAAAAAGAAGCTTTCAGAGAAACTGCTTTGTGATGTTTGCATTCAGATGAATATTGAAAAATATTGTGGAAAAAGAAATATCCTCAGCTACAAACTAGAAAGAAGCTCTTCAAGAAACTGCTTTGTGATGTGTGGATTCATCAACAGAGTTAAACTTTTCTTTTTATTGAGCAGTTTGGTAACACTGTTTTTGTGGAAACTGCGATGGGATAATCTGGAGCACATTGAGGCCTATGGTGAAAAAGGAAATATACACAGATAAAAATTGGAGAGAAGCTTTCTGAGAAACTGCTTTGTGATGTGTGCATTCCTCTCACAGAGTTGTACCTTTCTTTTTATTGAACAATGTGGAACCAGTGTCTGTGTAAAATCTGCAGAAGGATATTTGGAGCACATTGAAGCCTAAGGTGACAAAGGAAATACCATCAGATAGAAACTGGAGAGAAGCTTTCTGAGAAACTGCTTTGTGATGTATGCATTCATCTCATAGGGATAAAACTTTCTGTTGATTGAGTAGTTTGGAATCACTGTTTTGTGGAATATGACAAAGGATCTTTTGGACTGCATTGAAGCCTATGGTGAAAAAGGAAATATCTTAAGATAAACACTGGAGAGATGCTTTCTGAGTAACTGATTTGTGATGTGTGTATTCATCTCACAGAATTAACCCTTTCTTTATATTGTGCAGTTGAGAACTCTGTCTTTGACATATATGGGAATGGACATTTGGGGGTACATTGAGGCTTCCATTGAAGAAGGAAATATCTTCAGATGACAACTGGAAAGAAGTTTTCTGAGAAACTACTTTTTGATGCCCACATTCATCTCATAGAGTTAAATGTTTCTTTTGATTGAGCAGTTTGGAATAATTGTTTTAGTGGAATCTGAGAAGGGATATTCTTGAGTGCGCTGAGGTCTGTAGTGAAAAAAGAAATATCTTCAGATAAAAACTGGAGAAAAGTTTTCTGAGAAACTGCTTTGTGATGTGTGAATTCATCTCACATTGTGAAACCTTTCTTTTCATTGTACAGTTTTATAGCACTGTTTTTGTGGAATCTGCAAAGGGATATTTTGGAGTGCATTGAGGTCTATGGTTAAAAAGGAAATATCCTCAGATAAAAACTGGAGATAAACTTTCTGAGAAACTGCTTTGGAGTGTGTGCATTCATCTCAGAGTATTAAACCTTTCTGTTGACTGAGCTGTTTGGAATCACTGCTTTGTGGAATATGAGAGGGGATATTTGGAGGCACATTGAAGCCTAATGTGACGAGGAAATATCTTCAGATAAAAAGCAGAAAGAAGCTTTCTGTGAAACTGCTTTGTATGATGTTTGCATTCATCTCACAGAGTTAAACCTTTCCTTACATTTTGCCGTAGGGAAACACTGTCTTTGACCTATACAAGAATGGACATTTGTGAGCGCATTGAGGCCTATGGTGAAAAAGGAAATATCTTGAGATAACAACTGGAGAGAGGTTTCTGATAAACCGCTTTATGATGTGAGCATTCGTCTCATAGAGTTAAACCTCTCTGTTGATTAAGCAGTTTGGAATCACTGTTTTTGTGGAATCTGAGAAGGGATATTTGGAGCACTTTGAAGTCTATGGTAAAAAAGGAAATATCCTCAGTTAAAAAGTAGAAAGATGCTTTCCAGGAAACTGCACTGTGATGTGTGAATTCATCTCACAGAGATAAGCCTTTCTTTTCATTCAGCAGTTTGGTAGCACTATTTTTGTGGAATCTGCAAAGGGATATTCAGGAGGACATTGAGGCCTATGGTGAAAAGGGAAATATCTGCAGATTAAAACTGAAGAGAAGCCTTTTGAGAAACTGCTTTGTGATGTGTGCATTCATCTCATAGAGTAAAATGTTTCTTTTGATTGAACAGTTTGGAATCACTGTTTTGTGGAATATGAGAGGGCATATTTTGGAGCACATTGAAGCCTAAAGTGAAAAAGGAAATATCCTCAGATAAATACTAGAAAGAAGCTTTCCAATAAACTGCTTTGTGATGTGTGAATTCATTGCACAGAGTGAAACCTTTCTTTTTATTGAGCAATTTGGTAGCACTGTTTTTGTAGAATCTACAAAGGGATATTCGGGAGCACATTGAGGCCTACGGTGAAAAAGGTAATATCTTCAGATAAAAACCAGAGATAAGCTTTTTAAGAAACTGCTTTGGGATATGTGCATTCATCTCATAGAGGTAATCAACTGAGCAGTTTTGAATCACTGTTTTTGTGGAATATGAGGGGATATTTGGGAGCGCATTGAAGCCTAAAGTGACAGGGAAATACTTTCAGATAAAAAGCAGAAAAAAGCTTTCTGAGAAACTGCTTTTTGATGTACACATTCATCTCTCATAGAGATAAACCTTTCTGTTTGGAATCACTGTTTTTTCCAAACCTCACAAGGGATATTTTGAAGCACACTGAAGCCAATGGTGAAAATGGAAATATCCTCAGTTAGAAAGTAGAAAGACACTTTCCAGGAAACTGCATTGTGATGTGTGAATTCGTCTCACAGACATAAACCTTTCTTTTCAATCAGCAGTTTGGTAGCACTGTTTTTGTGGAATTCACAAAGGGACATTCAGGAGGACTTTGAAGCCTATGGTGAAAAGGGAAATATCTGCAGATAAAAACTGGAGAGAAGCTTTCTGAGAAACTACTTTGTGATTTGAGTATCCATCACGTTAAGTTAAATTTTTTTGTTGATTGAGCAGTTTGGATTCACTGCTTTGTGGAATTAGAGAGGACATTTTTGGAGTGTATTGAAGCCTATGGTGAGAAAGAAAATATCCTCAGATTAAAAACTAGAAACAAGCTTTCCGAGAAACAGTTTTGTGATTTGTGAATTCATCTCACGGAGTTAAACCTGTCATTTCATCATTTCATTGAGCACTTTGGTAGCACTATTTTTGTGGAATCGGCAAAGGGATATTTAGGAGTACTTTGATGTCTCTGGTGAAAAGGGAAATAGCTGCAGATAGAAACTGGAGAGAAGCTTTTTGAGAAACTGCTTTGTGATTTTTGTATTCATCTCATAGAGTTAAACCTTCCTGTTGTTTGAGAACTTTGGGTTCACAGGTTTTGTGGAACCTCAGAAAGGACATTTGGAGAGCATTGAAATCTATGCTGAAAAAGGAAATACGCTCAGAAAAAAGTAGAAAGACACTTTCTGAGAAGCTGCTTTTTGATGTGTGAATTCATCTCAAAATGTTAAACTTTTATTTTCATTGAGCAGTTTGGTAACAGTTTTTGTGGAATCTGCAAAGGGATATTCTGGATTGTATTGAGGCCTAGGTGGAAAAGGAAATATCTTCATATAAAAACTAGAAAGAAGCTTTCTGAGAAACTGTTTTGTGATGTGTGCATTCCTCTCACAGAGACAAACATTGCTTTAAATTGCACAGTTTGGAAACACTCTCTTTGACGTATACACTAAAGGACATTGGGAGTGCATTGAGGCCTACAGTGAAGAAGGAAATATCTTCAGATGACAATGGTAAAGAAGCTTCCTGAGAAACTGATCTGTGATGTGTGTGTTAATCTCAGTGTTAAACATTTCTTTTGATGGAGCAGTTTGGAAATACTATTTTTGTGGAATATGAGAGAGGATATTTGGGAGTGCATGGAAGCCTATGGTGAAAAAGGAAATATCCTCAGACAAAAATTAGAAAGAAGCGTTCCAAGAAACTGTTTTGTGATATGTCAATTCATATCACAGAGTTAAACCACTCTTTTCATTGAGCAGTTTGGTAACACTGTTTTGTGGAATCTGCAAAGGGATATTCCCAGTGCATTGAGGTCTGCGAAGAAAAAGGAAATATCTGCAGATTAAAACTGGAGAGAAGCTTTATGAGAAACTGCTTTGTGATGTGGGCATTCATCTCATAGAGTTAAACCCTTCTATTGATGAGTCGTTTGGAATCACAGCTTTTGTGAAATCTGAGAAGGGATATTTTGGAGCGCATTGAAGCCTATGGTGAAAGAGGAAATGTCCTCAGACAAAAACTAGAAGGAAGGTTTCTGAGAAACTGCTTTGTGATGTGTGCATTCATCTCATAGAGTTAAACCTTTCATTACATTGCACAGTTTGGAAACACTGTCTTTGACGTGTATGCTAATGAAGATTTGTGGGTGCATTGAGGCCTATGGTGAAGAAGTAAATATCATCAGATGACAACTGGAAGGAAGGTTTCTGAGGAACTTATTGGTGATGTGCACATTCATCTCACAGAGTTAAACGTTTATTTTCGTTGAGCAGTTTGGAATCACTGTTTTTGTGGAATATGAGAGGGGATATTTGGGAGTGCATTGAAGCTTGTGGTGAAAAAGGAAAGATCCTCAGACAAAAACTAGAAAGAAACTTTCCAAGAAACTGCTTTGTGATGTGTGAATTCACCTCACAGAGTTAAACCTTTCTTTTCATTGAGTATTTTGGTAGCCCTGTTTTTGTGGAATCTGCAAAGTGATATTTGGAGTGCATTGAGGCCTATGGTGAAAAATGAAATATCTGCAGATTAAAACTGGAGCGAAGCTTTCTGGGACACTACTTTGTGATATGTGCATTCATCTCATAGAGTTAAAGTTTTCTATTGGTTTAGCAGTTTGGAATCACAGTTTTGTAGATCTGAGAAGGGATATTTGGAGTGCATTGAAGCCTATGATGAAAAAGGAAATGTCCTCACATAAAAACTAGAAAGAAGCTTTATGCGAAACAGTTTTGTGATGTGTGCATTCATTTCAAAGAGTTAAACCTTTTTTTACACTGTGCTGTTTGAAAACACTGTCTTTGAAGTATACACGAGTGTACATTTAGGGCCGCATTGAGGCCTGTGGTGAGGAAGGAAATATCTTCAGATGACAACTGGAAAGAAGCTTTCTGAGAAACTGCTTTGTGATGTGTACATTCATCTCATAGAGTTAAATGTTTCTTTCAATAGAGCAGTTTGGAATCACTGTTTTTGTGGAATATGAGAGTGGATATTTGGGAGCACATTGAAGCCTATGGTGAAGAAGGATATATGCTCAGATAAAAACTAGAAAGAAGCCTTAGAGAGACTGCTTAGCGATGTGTGAATTCATATCAGAGAATTAAACCTTTCTTTTCATTGAGCAGTCTGTTAGCACTGTTTTTGTGGAGTCTACAAATGTATATTCGGGAGTGTGTTCAGGCCAAAGGTGAAAAAGAAACCTCTTCAGATTAAAACTGGGAAGAAGCTTTCTGAGGAACTGCTTGGTGATGTATGTGCTCATCTTATCGAGTTAAACCTTTCTGTTCATTGAGCAGTTGGGAATCACTGTTTTTGTGGAGATGAGAAGGGATATTTTGGAGTGCCTTGAAGCTTATGGTGAAAAAGGAAATATCCTCAGATGAAAAGTAGAAAGAAGCTTTCCAAGAAACTGCTTTATGATGTGTAAATTCATCTCACAGAGTTAAACCTTTCTTTTCATAGAGCAGTTTGGTAACCCCCTTTTTTTGTGTGTGGAATCTGCAAAGCGATATACGTGATCGTAATGAGGCATATGGTGAAAAATTAAATATCTTCAGATAGATACCAGAGAGAAGCTTTCGAAGAAACTGCTTTGTGATATGTGCATTCATCTTATAGAGTTATACCTCTCTGTTGATTATGTGGAATCACAGTTTTTGTGCAATCCGAGAAGGAATATTTTGGAGTGCATTGAAGCCTACGGTGAAAAACCTAATAGCCGCAGACAAAAAAAAAGATAGAAACTTTCTCAGGAACTGTTTTGTGATGTGTGGATTCATCTCACAGAGTTAAACCCTTCTTTTCATAGAGCAGTTTGGTAACACTGACTTTGTGGAATCTGTAAAGGGATATTTGGTATCGTATTGAGGCCTATGGTGAAAAAAGAAATATCTTCAGATAAAAACTAAAGAGAAGATATCTGAGAAACGGCTTTGTGATGCGTGCATTCATCCCATAGAGTTAAACCTTTCAGTTGATTGAGCACTTTGGAATCACAGTTCTTGTGGAATCTGAGAAGCCATATTTTGGAGCACATTGAAGCCTCAGGTGAAAAAGGAAATATTATCAGATGAAAACTAGAAAGACGTTTTCTGAGCAACTGCTTTGTGATGTGCGAATTCATCTCAGTGTTAAACCTTTCTTTTCATTGAACGATTTGGTAACAGTGTTTTTTTGTAATCGGCATAGGGATATACAGGATTGCATTGATGTCTATGGAGAAAAAGAAAATATCCTCAGATAAACACTGGAGAGAAACTTCCTAAAAACCTGCTTTGTGATGTGTGCCTTCATCTCATACAGGTAAATGTTTCTGTTAATTGAGCAGTATGGAATCACAGGTTTTGTGCAATCTGAGAAGGAATATTTTGAATAATTCATAGGTTTAAACTTTTCTTTTGAATGAACTGTTTGGAATCACTGTTTTTGTAGAATATGAAAGGGGATATTTGGGAGCACATTGAAGCCTATGGTGAAAAAGGAAATAACCTCTGATAAAAACTATAAAGAAGCTTTCCGAGAAACTGCTTTGTGATGTGAGAATTCATCTCACAGAGTTAAACCTTTCTTTTCATTCAGCAGTTTGGTAGCACTCTTTTTGTGGAATCTGCAAAGGGATATTCGGGAGTGCATTGTGGCCTATGGTGAAAAAGAAAATATCTTCAGATAAATATTAGAGAGAAGCTTTCTGAGAAACTGATTTCTGATATGTGTATTCATCTCATAGAGTTAAACTATTCTGTTGATTGAGCAGTTTGGGATCACAGTTTTTATGGAATCTGTGATGGATTATTTGGGAGCACATTGAAGTCTAATGTGACAAAGAAAGTATTCAAAGATAATAATTTGAAAGAAACTTTCTGAGAAACTTCTTTGTGATGCTTGCATTCATCTCACATAGTTAAAACTTTCTTTACATTGTGCAGTTTGAAAACAATGACATATACGTGAATGGATATTTGGGGGCGCATTAAGGCCCACAACAAAGAAATATCTTCAGATGAGAAGTGGAAAGAAACTTTCTGAGAAACTGTTTTGTCATGTGTGTATTCATCTCATAGAATTAAACGTTTCTTTTGGTTGAGCAGTTCGGAGTCACTGTTTTATGTCATATGAGTGGGGATATAAGGGAGCGCATTAAAGCCTATGGTGAAAAAGAAAATATCCTCAGTTAAAAACAAGAGAAGAATTCTGAGAAACTGCTTTGTGATGTGTGCATTCATCTCATAGAGTTAAACATGTCTGTTGATTCAGCATTTTGGATTCACAGTTTATGTGGAATCTGAGAAGGGATATTTATATTTTGGAGCGCATTGTATCCTATGGTGAAAAAGGAAATATCCTCAGATAAAAACTGGAAAGAAATATTCTGAGAAACTGCATTGTGATGTGTGAATATATCTCACAGAGTTAAACCTTTATTTTCATTGAGCAGTTTGTTAACACTGTTTTTGTGGAATCTGCAATAAGATATTCTAGAGAGCATTGAGGTCTATGGTGATGTAGGAAATAATCTGAGATGAAAATTTTGGAGAATCTTTCTGAGAAACTGCTTTGTCATGTGTGCATTCCTCTCAAGGGAATATACCTCACTTTTTGTTGAACAATCTGGAAGCACCGTCTGTGTAAAATCTACATAGGGGTATTTGGGAGTGTATTGAAACCTAAGGTGACAAAGCAAATATCTTCAGATAAATACTAGAAATAGGCTTTTTAAGAAACTGATTTGTGATGTTTGCATTCATCTCACAAAGGTAAACCTTTCTTTACATTGCGCAGTTTGGAAGCATTGTCTTTGATGTATACGTGAATGAACATTTGGGGTCGCATTGATGCCTATGGTGAAGAAGGAAATATCTTCGGATGATAACTGGAAAGAAACTTTCTGAGAAACTACTTTTTGCTATGTGGATTCATCTCATGGAGTTAAACATTTCTTTTGGTTGAGCAGTTTGGAATCACTGTTTTTGTCGCATATGATAGGGGATATTAGAGAGCATATTGAGGCCTATGTTGAAAAAGGAAATATCCTCAGATAAAAAGTGAAAGAAGCTTTCTGACAAACTTCTTTGTCACATATGAATTCAACTCACAGTTATATCTTTCTATACATTGCATAGTTTGGAAACTCTGTCTTTGACATATATGTGAATAGATATTTGGATGCACATGGAGGTCTATGGTGAAGAAGGAAATATCTTCAGATGACAACAGGAAAGAAGCTTTTGGAGAAACAGATTTGTGATTTGTACAATATTCTCATAGTGTTAAACATTTCCTTTATTGTGCAGTTTGGAATAACTGTTTTTCCAGAATATGAGAAGTGATATTTGGGAGCACATTGAAGCCTATGGTGAAAAAGGAAAAAATCCTCAGATACAAACTAGAAAGAAGCTTTCCGAGAAACTGCTTTTTGCTGTGTGAATTCATCTCACAGAGTTAAACCTTTCTTTTCACTGTGCAGTTTGGTAGCACTGTTTTCATACAATCTGCAAAGGATTATTCAGGAGCACATTGAAGCCTATGGTGAAAAAGGAAATATCTGCAGATAAAAATGGGAGAGAAGCTTGATGAGGATGTGTTTTGTGATATGTGTGTGTTCATTTCATAGAGTTAAACCTTTCTGTTGATTCAGAAGTTTGAAATCACCGTTTTTGTGGAATTTTAGAAGCAATATTTTGGAGCACCTTGGATCTTATGATGAAAAAGAAAATATACTCAGATGGAAAGTAGAAAGAAGCTTTCCGAGAAACTGCTTTTTGATTTGTGAATTCCACTCACAGAGATGAACATTTCCTTTCATAGAGCAGTTTGGTAACACTGTTTTTGTGGAATCTGCAAAGTGACATACAGGATCACATTGATGCCTATGGTGAAAAATAAAATATTTCCAGATAAAAACCGGAAAGAAGCTTTCTGAGAAACTGCTTTGTGAAGTGTGCATTCATCTCATAGAGGTAAACCTTTCTGTTGATTGAGCAGTATGGAATCACAGTATTTGTGGGATCTGGGACAGGATATTTTGGAGCACACTGAAGCCTATGGTGAAAAAGAAAATATCCTCAGGCAAAAACTAGAAAAAAGCTATCTGAGAAACTGCTTTAGGATGTGTGCATTCATCTCATAGCGGTAAACCTTATTTTAAACTGAGTAGTTTGGTAACACTGTTTTTGTGGACTCTGCAAAGAGATATTCGGGATCGTATTGAGACCTATGGTGAAAACGGAAATATCTTCAGATAAAACCTGGACAGAAACTTTCTGAGAAACTGCTTTGTGATGTGTGCATTCATCTCATAGAGTTAAACCTTTCTGTTGATTGAACAGTTTGGAATCACCGTGTTTGTGGAATCTGAGAAGGGATATTTTGGAACACATTGAAGCCTAATGTGATGAAGGAAATGTTCTAAGATAAAAGCTAGAAAGAAACTTTCTGAGAAACTGCCTTGCGATGTGCACATTCATCTCACAGAGTTAAAATTTTCTTTGCATTGTACAGTTTGGAAATGCTGTCTTTGACATATACATGGATGAATATTTCAGAGCACATTGAAGCCTGAGGTGAAAAAACATATATATCCTCAGATAAAAAGTAGAAAGAAGCTTTCTGAGAAACTGCTTTTTGATTTGTGCATTCTTCTCATAGGGTTAAACCTTTCTATTGATTGAACAGTTTGGATTCACAGTTTCTGTTGAATCTGAGAAAGGACATTTTGGAGTGCATTGAAGCCTATGTTGAATGAGGAAATATCCTCAGATAAAACTTAGAAAGAAGCTTTCCGAGAAACTGCTTTATGATGTGAAAATTATTCTCACAGAGTTAAACCGTTCTTTTTGTAGAGAAGTTTGGTATCACTGGTTTTGTGGAATCTTCAAAGGGATATTCTGGAATGTGTTAAGGCCTATGGTGAAAAAGGAAATATATTCAGATAAAAACTGGAGAGAAACTTTCTGAGAAACTGCTTTGTAATGTGAGTATTCATCTCATAGAGTTAAATCATTCTGTTGATTTTTCAGTTTGGAATCACAGTTTTTGTGGAATCTGAGAAGGGATATTTTGGAGTGCACTGAAGCCTAAGGGTAAAAAGAAATATCCTCAGATAAAAACTAGAAAGAAGCTTTCCGAGAAACTCCTTGATGATGTGTGTATTCATCTCACAGAGTTAAAATTTTCTTTACATTGAACAGATTGGAAACCGTGTCTTTAGGAATCCACGAAGGGACATTTGGGGGCACATTGAGGCCTACGGTGCACAAGATATCTCTTCAGATGAAAAGCGGAAAGAAACTTTCTGAAAAACTGCTCTGTGATGTCCGAATTCATCTCATAGAGTTAAAAGTTTATTTGGATTGAGCAGTTTTGAATTACCGTTTCTGTGGATTCTGAGAAGGGATATTTAGGAGCACATAGAAGCTTATGGTGAAAAAGGAAATATCCTAAGATAAAAACTAGAAAGAAACATTCTGAGAAACCGCTTTGTGCTATGTGATTCAACTCATAGAGTTAACCCTTTCTTTATATTGAGCAGTTTGGTAACACTGTTTTTGTGGAATCTGCAATGGGATACTCTACAGCACATCGAGGCATAGGCTGAAATAGGACATATCCTGATGTAATAACTGGAGAGAAGCTTCCTGAGAAACTGCTTTGTGATGTGCACATTCATCATATAGATTACACATTTCTTTCAGTTGATCAGTTTGGAATCACTGTTTTTGTGAAATAGGAGCAGGGATATTTGGAAGCACTTTGAAGCCTGTCTTGACAAAGGAACTATCCTGAGATGAAAACTGGAGAGAAGATTTCTGAGAAACTGCTTGGTGATGTGTGCATTAATTTCATAGAGTTAAACCTTTCCATTGATTGAGCAGTTTGGAATTACAGTTTTTGTGGAATCTGAGAAGGGATAGTTTGGAGCACGTTGAAGTCTATGGTGAAAATGGAAACATTCTCTAGATAAAAATTAGAAAGAAGCTTTCTGAGAAACTGGTTTTGATGTGTGAATTCATCTCACAGTGTTAAATCTTCCATTTCATTGAGCAGTTTGGTGACACTGTTTTGGTGGAATCTACAAAGGGATATTCAGGATCTTATTGAAGCCTATGGCAAAAAAGGAAATATCTTCATATAAAAACTGGAGAGAAACTTTCTGAGAAACTGCTTTGTGATGCGTGCATTCATCTCACAGAGTTAAACCATTCTGATGATGGAGCAGTTTGGAATCACACTGTTTGTGGAATCTGAGAAGGGGTATTTTCAAGCTCACTGAAGCCCATGGTGAAAAAGGAAATATTCACACATAAAAATTGGAAAGAAGATTTCTGAGAAACTGCTTTGCATTGTGTGCATTCATCTCACAGGAATAAAGCTTTCTTTGTTTTGCAGTTTGGAAACACTGTCTTTGATGTATACATGAAAGGACTTCAGGGGTGCATTGAGACCTATGGTGAAGAAGGAAATATCTTCAGATTACAACTGGAAAGATGCTTTCTGAGAAGCTGATTTGTGATGTCTGCGTTCATCTCATAGAGTTAAATGTTTATTTGATTGAGCAGTTTGGAATCACTGTTTTTGTGGAATATTAGAGGGGATATATGGGAGCGCATTGAAGCCTAAGGTGAAAAAGGAAATATCCTCAGGTAAAAACTAGAAAGAAGCTTTCCAAGAAACTGCTTAGTGATGTGTGAATTCATCTCACAGAGTTAAACATTTTTTTCTATTGAGCAGTTTGGTAACACTGTTTTTGTGGAATCTGCAAAGAGATATTCGGGAGCACATTGAGGCCTAAGCTAAAATGGGAAATATCTTGAAATAACAACTGGAGAGAAGCTTTCAGAGGAACTGTTTTGTGATGTGTGTATTCATCTCATAGAGATAAACCATTCTGTTGATTGAACAGTTTGGAATCACTGTTTTTGTGGAATCTGAGAAGAGATATTTGGAGTGCCTTGAAGCCAATAGAAAAAAAGGAAATGTCCTCAGATGAAACGTAGAAAGAAGCTTTCCGAGAAACTGCTGTATGATATGTGAATTCATCTCACAGTGTTAAACCTTTCTTTTCATACAGCAGTTTGGTAACACAGTTTTTGTGTAATCTGCATAGGTATATAAGGGATTGCATTGAGGCCTATGGAGAAAAAGGAAATGTCTCCAGCTAAAAACCAGAGAGAAGCTTTCTGAGAAACTGCTTTGTGATGTGTGCATTCATATCATAGAGTTAAACTTTTCTTTCCATTAAGCAGTTGTTAACACTGCTTTTGTGGAATCTGCAAAGGGACATACAGGATTGCATTGAGGCCTATGCTGAAAAAGGAATTACCTTGAGATAAAAACGAGACAGAATCTTTCTGAGAAACTGCTTTTTGATGTGTGCATTCATCTCACAGAATTAAAATTTCTCTACATTGTGCAGTTTGGAAACACTGGCTTTTCACATTCTGAAGTAGTTTCTCAGAATGCTTCTTTCTAGTTTTTATCTGAGTATATTTCCTTTTTCACCATGCACTCCAAAATATCCTTTCTCAGATTCCACATAAACAGTGATTCCAAACTGGTTGATCAACAGAAACGTTTAACTCTATGATATGAATGCACACATCACAAAGCAGTTTCTCAGAAAGTTTCTTTCCAGTTGTCATCTGAAGATATTTCCTTCTTCACTGTAGGCCTCATTGCGCCCCCAAATGTCCATTTGCGTATATGTCAAAGACAGGTTTATAAACTGCACAATGTAAAGAACGGTTTAACTCTGTGAGATGAACACAAACATCACAAAGCAGTTTCTCAGAAAGCTTCTTACTAGTTTTTATCTGAAGATATTTCCTTTGTCACCTTGGGCTTCAGTGTGCTCCCAAATATCCCTTTGTAGAAGTTACATAAATGGTGTTTCCAGATGTTTCAATGAAAAGAATGGAACAACTCTGTGAGAGAAATTCACACATTACAAAACAGTTTCTCTGAAAGCTTCTCTCCAGTTTTTATTTCAGGATATTTCCTATTTCACCACAGGCCTCAATGCACTCCCAAACATTGCAATACAGATTCCACGAAAACAGTGTTACCAAACTGCTCAATGAAAAGGAAGGTTTAACTCTGTGAGATGAATTCACACATCACAGAATCGGTTCCTCAGAATGCTTCTTTGTAGTTTTTGTCTCACGATATTTCCTTTTTCACCTTAGGCTTCAAGGCGTTCCAAAATATCCCTTCTCAGATTCCACATAAACAGTGATTCCAAACTGCTCAATCATCAGAAACGTTTAAGTCTGTGAGATAAATGCACACATAGCAAAGCAGTTTCACACATCAGAAAGCAGTTTCTCAGAAAGCTTCTTACTGGCTTTTATCTGAGGATATTTCCTTTTTTACCATGTTTCTTTGGTTGAGCAGTGTGGAATCACTGTTTTTGTGGAATATGAGAGGGGATATTTGTGAGAACATTGAAGACTGTGGTGAAAAAGGAAATATCTTCAAATAAAAACTGGAGAGAAACTTTCTGAGAAACCACTTTGTGATGTGTGCATTCATCTCATAGAGTTAAAACTTTGTGTTGACTGAGCACTTTGGAATAATTGTTTTTGTGGACTTTGAGAAGGGATATTTTGGAGTGCATTAAGGACAACAGTGACAAAGGAAATATCTTCAGCTAAAAACTGTAGAAAAGCTTCCTGAGTAACTCTTTTGTGATGTATGCATTCATCTCACAGAAGCAAACTTTTCAGTTGACTGAGCACTTTGGAATAATTGTTTTTGTGGAATCTGAGAAAGGATATTTTGCAGCGCATTGAAGCCTATGGTGAAAAACGAAATATCCTCAGATAAAAACTAGAAAGCTCTCTGAGAAACTGCTTTCTGATGCTTGCATTCATCTCACAAAGTTAAACCTTACCTTACATTACGCAGTTTGGAAACCCTGTCTTTGGCATATACGCAAACGGACATTTAGGGGTGCCTCGAGGCCTTCAGTGAAGAAGGAAATACCTTCAGATGACCACTGGAAGGAAGCTTTCTGAGAAACTGCTTTTTGATGTGCACATTCATCTCAAAGAGTTAAAATTTTCTTTTGATTCAGTGGTTTGGAATAACTGTTTTTGTTCAATATGAGAAGGGATATTTTGGAGCACATTGAAGCCTGTGGTTAAAAAGAAAATATCCTGAGATAATAACTAGAAAGAAGCTTTCCAAGAAACTGCTTTGTTATGTGTGAATTCAGCTCACAGAGTTAAAACATTCTTTTCTTTGAGTCATTTGGTAACACTGTTTTTGTGGAATCTGAAATAGGATATTCAGGAGCGCATTGAGACCTATGGTGAAAAAGGAAATATATTCAGATAAAACTTGGACAGAAGCTTTGTGAGAAACAGCTTTGTGCTGAGTGAATTCCTCTCCCATAGTTGTGCCTTTCTTTTCATTGAACTGTGTGGAAACACCGTTTGTGTAAAATCCACAAAGGGATATTTGGGAGTGCATTGAAGGCTAAGGTGATGAATTAAATGTCTTCATAGAAAAACTAGAAAAATATATATCTTTCAATAAAAACTGGAAAGAAGGTTTCTGAGAAACTGCTTTGTGATGTGTGCATTAATCTTATACTGTTAAACCTTTCTCTTGACTGAGCAGTTTGGAATCACTGTTTTGGTGGAATCTGAGAAGGGATATTTTGGAGCACCTTGAAGCCTGTGGTCAAAAAGGAAATATCCTCAGATAAAAAATAGAAACATGCTTTCTGAGAAACTGCTTTGTGATCTGAGAATTCATCTCACAGGGTTAAACCTTTCTTTACATAGAGGAGTCTGGTAACACTGTTTTTGTGGAGTCTGCAAAAGGACATTCGGGATCACATTGAGGCCTATGGTGAAAAAGGAAATATTTTCAGCTAAAAACTGGAGAGAGACTTTCTGAGAAACTGCTTTGTGATGTGTGCATTCATGTCATAGAACTAAACATTTCTGTTAAATGAGCAGTTTCAAATCACAGTTTTTGTGGAATCTGAGAAGGGATATTTGGGAGCGCATTGAAGCCTAGTGTGACAAAGGAAATATCTTCAGATAAAAACTAGAAATAAGCTTTCTGAGAAACTGGTTTGTGATATGTGCATTTATCCTACAGATTAAAACCCTTCTTTACATTGCACAGTTTTGAAACACTGCCTTTGATGTGTAAACGAATGGATATTTGGGGGTACTTTAAGGTCTACGGTGAAAAAGGAAATAGCTTCAGATGAAAACTGGAAAGAAGTTTTCTGAGAATCTGTTTTGTGATATGTACATTCATCTCATAGATTTAAAAGTTTCTCTTGACTGAACAGTTTGGAATCACTGTTTTTGTGGAATATGATAGCTGATATTTGGGAGCACAATGAAGCCTATGGTGGAAAAGGAAATATCCTCAGATAAAAACTAGGAAGAAGTTGTCCGAGAAAATGCTTTGTGATGTATGAATTCACATCACAGAATTAAACCTATTTTTTCATTGAGCAGTTTGACAATACTGTTTTTGTGGAAACTGCAAAAGGACATTTTGGAGTGCAATGAGGTCTATTATGAAAAGGAAATATCTTCAGATAATAAATGGAGAGAAACTTCCTGAGAAACTGCTTTGTGATGTCTACATTAATCTCATAGAGCTAAAACTTTCTTTAGATTGAGCAGTTTGTAATCCTGCTTTTGTGGAATCTGAGAAGGGATATTTTGGAGTGCATTGAAACTTGTAGCGAAAAAGGAAATATCCTCGGATAAAAACTAGAAAGAAGCTTCAGAGAAACTGTGTTATGATTTGTGTATGCATCTCATAGAGTTAAACCGTTCTTTTCACTGAGCAGTTTGGTAACACTCTTTTTGTATCATCTGCAAATGGATATTCGGGAGCACATTGAGGCCTATGGTGAATGAGGCAATATCTTCAGATAAAAACTGGAGAGAAGCTGTCTGAGAAACCACTTCTGGATGTGGGCCTTATTTCACAGAGTTATACCTTTCTTTTCATTTTACAGAGCAGAAACACTGTTTGTGTAAAATCTACGATTGGATATTTGGTAGTGCATTGAAGCATAAAGTGACAAAGGAAATATCTTCAGAGAAAAACACGAGAGAAGCTTTCTGAGAAACTGCTTTGTGATGTGTGCATTTCTTTCTCAGAGATAAAAATTTCTTTACATTGCACAGTTTGGAAACACTGTCTTTGACATATACATGAATGAACATTTGGGGGCTCATTGACGCCTGTGGTGAAGAAGGAAATATCTTCAGATGACAACTGGAAATAACCTTTCTGAGAAACTGCTTTGTGACGTGTGCATTCATCTCAGAGAATCAATCGTTACTTTTTACTGAGCAGTTTTGAATCACTGTTTTTGTTGAATATGAGTGGGGATATTTGTGAGTACATTGAAACTTATAATGAAAAGGGAAATATCCTCAGATAAAAACAAGAAATAATATTTCTGAGAAACTACTTTGTGATGTGTGAATTCATCTCACAGAGTTAAACCTTTCTATTCATTGATCAGTTTGGCAGCACTGTTTTTGTGAAATCTGCAATGGGATATTTGGGAGTGCATTGAGGGGTATGGTTAAGAAGTAAGTATCTTGAGATGACAACTGGAAGAAGCTTTCAAAGAAATTGCTTTGTGATGTGCCCATCCATCCATCTCATAGAGTTAAACATTTCTTTTGATTGAGCAGTTTGGAATCACTGTTTCTGTGGAATATGAGAGGTGATATTTTGGTGCACGTTGAAGAAAATGGTGAAAATGGAAACATCCTCTGAAAAAAACTAGAAAGAAGCTTTCTGAGAAACTGCCTGGTGATGCGTGAATTCATCTCACAGAGTTAAACCTTTATTTTCATTTAGCCGTTTGGTAGCACTGTTTTTCTGGAACCTGCAAAGGGTATTCGGGAGTGCATGGAGGTCTATAAAAAAAGGAAATATCCTCAGATTAAAAATGGAGAGAAGTTTTCTGAGAAACTTCTTTGAGTGTGTGCATTTATCTCATAGAGTTAAACCTTTCTGTTTATTGAGCAGTTTGGGATCACAGTTTTTGTAGAATCTGAGAAGGGATGTTTTGGAGTGCACAGAAGCCCATGGTGAAAAAGGAAATATGCTCAGATAGAAACTAGAAGGAAGCTTTATGAGAAACTGCTTGTGATGTGTACATTCATCTCACAGAGATAAACCTTTCTTTTCATTGCGTAGTTTGGAAACACTGTCTTTGACGTATACGTGGATGGACATTTAGGGGCACCTTGAGGCCTATGGTGAAGAAGGAAATATCTTCAGATGACAAATGGAAAGAAGCTTTCTGAGATACTGCTTTGTGATGTGCACATTCATCTCATTGAGTTAAACGTTTCTTTTGATCAAGCAGTTTGTAATCACTGTATTTCTGGAATATGAGAGCGGATATTTGGGAGCACCTTGAAGCGTATGGTGAAAAAGGAAATATTCCCAGATAAAAAGTAGAAAGAAGCTTTCTGAGAAACTGCTTTGTCATGTGAGATTTTGTCTCACAGAGTTAAACCTTTCTTTTCATTGAGCAGTTTGGTAACACTGTTTCTGTGGAACCTGCAAAGGGATATTTGGGATCGCATTGTGGCCTATGGCGAAATAAGAAATATCCTGAGATAAAAACTGTAAAGAAGCTTTCTGAGAAACTGCTTTGTGATGCGTGCATTCAACTCGTAGAGATAAACCTTTCTGTTGATTGAGGAGTTTGGAATGACATATTTTTTTGGAACCTGAGAAAGGATGTTTTGCACCACATTGATGTCTATGGTGAAAAAGGATATATCCTCAGATAAAAACTAGAAAAAGGCTTTCAGAGAAACTTCTTTGTGATGTGTGCATTCATGTCACAGAGTTAAACCTTTCTTTACATTGCGCAGTTTGGAAACACTGTCTTTGATGTACACGCGAATGGATATTTGGGGGTGCATTGAGGCCTACTGTTAAGAAGGAAATATCTCCAGATGACAACTGGAAAGAAGCTTTCTGAGAAACTGCTTTGTAATGTGCCCATTTATCTCATAGAGTTAAACGTTTCTTTTGTTTGAGTAGTCTGGAATCACTGTTTTTGTTACATATGAGAGAGGAGATTAGGGAGCCCATTGAAGCCTATGGTGTAAAAGGAAATATCTTCAGATAAAAACTTCAAAGAAGCTTTCCGATAAACTGCTTCACGATGTGTGAATTCGCCTCACAGAGCTAAGCCTTTCTTTTCATTGAGCAGTTTGATAGCACTGTTTTGGTGGGATCTGCAAAGGGATATTCGGGATTGCTCTGAGGTCTATGGTGAGAAAGGAATTATCTTCAGATAAAAACTGGAGAGAAGATTTCTGAGAAACAGCGTTATGATGTGTGCATTCATCTCATAGAGTTAAATCTTTCTGTTGACTGAGCAGTTTGGAATCACAGTTTTTGTAGAATCTGAGAAGGGATACTTGGGAGAACATTGAAGCCTAATGTGATGAAAGAAATATCTTCAGATATAAATTAGAAAGAAGCTTTCTAATAAACTGCTTTGTGGAGCTAAACCTTTCTTCTCATTGATCAGTTTGGTAGCACTGTTTTTGTGGAAACTGCAAAGGGATACTCAGGAGTGCACTGAGGTCTATGGTGAAAAAGGAAATATCTTCAAATAAAAACTGGAGAGAAGCTTTCTGAGAAACTGCTTTGTGATGTGTGCATTCATCTCATATAGTTAAACCTTTCTGTTGATAGAGCAGCTTGGAATCACAGTTTTCTTGGAATCACAGAAGGGATATTTTGCAGCACTCTGAAGCATATGGTGAAAAAGGAAATGTCCTCAGATAAAAAGTGAAGAAGCTTTCTGAGAAACTGCTTTGTGATGTGTGCATTCATCTCATAGAGTTAAATGTTTCTTTTTGTGGAGCAGTTTGGAATTACTGTTTTGTGGCATATGAGAGGGAATATTAGGAAGTGCACCGAAGCCTATGTTGAAAAAGGAAAAATCCTCATATAATAACTAGAAAGAAACTTTCTGAGAAACTGCGTGGTGATGTGTGAATTCATCTAACAGAGCTAAATCTTTCTTTTCAATGAGCAGTTTGATAGCACTCTTTTTGGTGAATCTGCAAAGAGATATTAGGGAGCACATTGAGCCCTATGGTGAAAAAGGAAACATCTTCAGATAAAACTGGAGAGAACCTTTCTGAGAAACTGGTTTGTGATGTGCACATCCATCTCATAAAGTTAAACGTTTCTTTTTCATGACTAGTCTGGAATCACTTTTTTTTGTGGAATATGAAAAGGGATATTTGGGATCGTGGTAAAGCCTAGGGTGAAAAAGAATATATCCTCAGATAAAAACTGGAGAGAAGATTTCTAAGGAACTACTTTGTGATGTGCACATTCATCTCATGGAGTTAAATGTTTCTTTTGGTTGAGCATTTTGTAATCACTGTATTTGTGGAATATGAGAGGGGATATTTGGGAATGTGTGGAAGCCTATGGTGAAAAAGGAAATATCCCCATGTAAAAATTGGAGAGAAGATTTCTGAGAAACTGCTTTGTGATGTGTGCATTCATCTCAGAGTTAAACGTTTCTGTTGATTGAGCAGTTTGGAATCATGTTTATGTGGAATCTGAGAAGGAATATTTTGGATGATATTGAAGCCTGTGGTGAAGAAGAAAATATCCTCAAATAAAAAGTACAAAGACACTTTCTGAGAAATTGCTTTGTGGTGTGAGAATTCATCTAACAGAGTTAAACCTCTCTATTCATTGAGCAGTTTTTTAACACTATTTTTGTGGAATCTGCAATGCAATATTCAGGAGTGCATTGAGGCCTATGGTAAAATCAGAAATATCCCGAGATAAAAAGTGGAGAGAAGCTTTCTGAGAAACTGCTTTGTGATGTGTGCATTCCTCTCATAGAGTTACACCTTTCTTTTCCTTGAACAGTCTGGAAGGACAGTCTGTGTAAAATCTACAAAGGGATATTTGGGAGTGCATTGAAGAAAAAGGTGACAAGGAAAATATCTTCAGATAAAAACTAGAAAGAGGCTTTCTGAGAAACTGCTTTGTGACATTTGCATTCATCTCACAGAGTTAAACCTTTCTTTATATTGCAAAGTTTGTAAGCACTGTCTTTGATGCATATGCGAATGGACATTTTGGGACACATTGTGGACTACAGTAAAGAAGGAAATATCTTCAGATGACAAATGGAAAGAAAGTTCTCACAATCTACTTTGTGATGTACGCATTCCTCTCATAGATTTAGATGTTTATTTTGGTTGAGCAATCAATTTTTGTGGCAAATGAGAGGGGATATTAGGGAGCACAGTGAAGCCTATACTGAAAAAGGAAATATGCTCACATAAAAAGTAGAAAGAAGCTTTCCGAGAAACTGCTTTGTGATGTGTGAATTCATCTCGCAGAGCTAAACCTCTCTTTTCATTGAGCAGTTGGATAGCACTCTTTTTGTGGAATCTGCCAAGGGATATTCGTGAGCGTATTGAGCTCTATGGTGAAAAGGAAATATATTCAGATAAAAACTGGAGAGAAGCTTTCCGAGAAACTTCTTTGTGATGTGTTCATTCATCTTATAGAGTTAAATGTTTCTTTTGGTTGAGATGTTTGGAATCACTGTTTTTGTGGAATATGAGCAGGGATATTTTGTAGTGTGTTGAAGCCTATGTTGAAAAAGGAAATATCCTCAGATAAGAACTGGAGAGATTTCTGAGAAACTGCTTTGTGATGTGTGCGTTCATGTCATAGGGTCAAACATTTCTGTTGATTAAGCATTTTAGAATCACTGTTTATGTGGAATCTGAGAAGGCATATTTTTGAGCCCATTGAAACCTATGGTGAGAAAGGAAATATCCTCAGATACAAAGTAGAAAGAAGCATTCTGAGAAACTGCTTTGTGATGTGTGAATTCATCCCACAGACTTAAACTTTTCTTTTCAATGAGCAGTTTGGTAACACTGTTTTTGTGGAATCTGCAATGGGATATTCAGGTGCACGTGGGGGCCTATGCTAAAAGAGGAAATATCGTAAGATAAAAACTGGAGAGAAGCTTTCTGAGAAACTGCTTTGTGTTGTGTGCCTTCCTGCCACAGAATTATATCTTTCTTTTCCTTGAACAGTCTGGAAGCACCATTTGTGTCAAATCTACAAAGGGATACTTGGTAGTACATTGAAGCCTAAGGTGACAAAGAAAACATCTTCAGATTAAAACTAGAAAGAGGCTTTCTGAGACACTGCTTTGTGATGTTTGCATTCATCCCACAGAGTTAAACCTTTCTTTACATTGTGCACTTGGGAAACACTGACTTTGACATATATGCAAAAGGACATTTGGGGGCACATTGAGGTCGAGGGTGATGATGGAAATATCTTCAAAAGATAACTGGAAAGAAGTTTTCTGAGAAACTGCTTCATGATGTGTGCATTCATCTCACAAAGGTAAATATTTCTTTTGGTTGAGCAGCTTGGAATCATGGTTTTGATGGCAGATGAAAGGGGATGTAACGGGGAGAATTGAAGCCTATGGTGAAAGTAGAAATATCCTCAGATAAAAACCAGAAAGAAGCTTTCCAAGAAACTGATTTGTGTTGTGGGAATTCATCTCACTGACCTAATCATTTACTTTTGTTGAGCAGTTTGATAGCACTCTTTTTGTGGAATCTGATCTGAGCCCTATGATGAAAAAAGAGATACCTTCAGATAAAAACTGGAGTGAAGGTTTCTGAGAAACTGCTTTGAAATGTGCAAACTCATCTCACAGAATTAAATGTTTCTATTGGTTGAGCAATTTGGAATAACTGTTTTTATTGAATATGAGAGGAAATATTTGGGAGCGCATTGAAGTCTGTGGTGAAAAGGAAAATATCCACAGATAAAAACTAAAGGGAAGTATTTTGAGAAGGTGTTTTGTGATGTGTGAATTCATCTCACAGAGGTTAACCTTTCGTTTCATTGAGCAGCATAGTAACACTGTTTTTGTGGAATCTGAAATGAGATATTCGGGAGTGCATTGAGGCCTATGGTGAAATAAGAAATATCCTGAGATAAAAACTAGAGAGAAGCTTTCTGAGAAACTGCTTTGTGATGTGCACATTCCTCTCATAGAGTTAAACCTTTCTGTTGATTGAGCAATTAGGAATCACAGTTTTTTTGGAATCTGAGAAGAGATATTTTGGTGCTCAGTGAAGCCTACTGTGAAACAGTAAATATTCTCAGATTAAAATTTGAAGGAAGCTTTCTGAGAAACTGCATTGTGATGTGTGCATTCATCTCACACAGTTAAACCTTTCTTTACATTGCACTCTGTGCAAATGCTGTCTTTGACATATATGCGAAAAGACATTGGGCACGTATTGAGGCTTATGATGAGGAAAGAAATATCTTCAGAAGACAGCTGGAAAGAAGCTTTCTGAGAAAGTGATTTATAATGTGTGCACTCATCTCATAGAGTTAAACGTTTCTTTTAATTGAGCAGCTTGGAATAACTGTTTTTGTGGAATATGAGAGGGAATGCTTGGGATCAAATTGAAGCCTATGGTGAAAAAGGAAGTATCCTCAGATGAAAACAAGAAAGAAGCCTTCTGAGGAACTGCTTTGTAATGTGTGAATTCAACTCACAGAGTTAAACCTTTCTTTTCAGGGAGCAGTTTGGTAGCACTGTTTTTGTGGAATCTGCAAAGGGATATTCAGGAGCACACTGAGGTCTATGGTGAAAAAGGACATATCTGCAGATAAAAATTGAAGAGAAGCTTTTGGAGAAAATGCGTTATGATTTGTGTATTCATCTCATAGAGTTAGACCTTTCTGTTGATTGAGCACTTTGAAATCACAGTTTTTGTGGAATCTAAGAAGGGACATTTTTGAGCGCATTTAAACCCATGGTGAAAAATAAAATATCCTCAAATAAAAACTATAAAGAACCTTTCCGAGAAACTGCTTTATGATGTGTGCATTCATCTCACAGAGTTAATCCTTTGTTTACATTGCACATTTTGGAAACACTGTATTTGACGTATACATGAAAGGACATCAGGGACCCATTGAGGCCTATGGTGAAGAAGGAAATATCTTCAGATGACAACTAGAAGGAAGCTTTCTGAGAAAGTGATTTAGGATGTGTGCATTTATCTCATAAAGTTAAAAGTTTCTTTTGATTGAGCAGTTTGGAATCACGGTTTTTGTGGAATATGAGAAGGGATGTTTGGGAGCACATTGAAGCCTATGGCGAAAAAGGAAGTATCCTCAGATAAAGACTAGAAAGAAGCTTTCTGGGAAACTGCTATGTGATGTGCAAGTTTATCTCACAGGGTTAAGCCTGTCTTCTCAGTGAGAAGTTTGGTAGCACTTTTTTTGTGGAACCTGCAATGGGATATTTTGGAGCACATTGAGGCCAAAGGTGAAAAAGGAAATATCCGCAGATAAAAACTGGAGAGATGCTTTCTGAGAAAATGTTTCATGATTTGTGTATTCATCTCATAGATTTGGACCTTTCTGATGATTGGGCACTTTGAAATCACAGTTTTTGTGGAATCTGAGAGGGATATTTTAGAGCAAATTGAAGCCTATGGTGAAAAAGGAAATATCCGCAGATAAAAACTGGAGAGATGCTTTCTGAGAAAATGTTTCATGATTTGTGTATTCATCTCATAGATTTGGACCTTTCTGATGATTGGGCACTTTGAAATCACAGTTTTTGTGGAATCTGAGAGGGATATTTTAGAGCAAATTGAAGCCTATGGTGAAAAAGGAAATATCCTCAGATAAAAACTAGAAAGATGCTTTCCGAAAAACTCATTTGTTATGTGTGAATTCATCTCACAGAGTTAAACATTTTTTTTTCCATTGAGCAGTTTGGTAGCCCTGCTTTTGTGGAAACTGCAAAGGGATATTCGGGTGCACATTGAGGCCATTCATGAAATAGGAAATGTCTTCAGGTAAATACCGGAAAGAAGATTTCTGAGAAACTGCTTTATGATGTGTGCGTTCATCTCATAGAACTAAACCTTTCTGTTGATTGAGCAGTTTGGAATCACTGTTTTTTGTGGAATATGAGACAGGTTTTTAGGAGCACATTGAAGCATTTGGTGAAAAAGGATATATCCTTAGATAAAAACTAGAAAATAACTTTCCAAGAAACTTCTTTCTAATGTCTGAATTCTTCTCACAGAATTCAAACTCTGTTTTCATTGAGCAGTTTGGTAACCCTGTTTCTGTGAATTCTGCAAAGGAATCTTTGGCAGCACATTGAGGAATATGGTGAAAAAGAAAATGTCTTCAGATAAAAACAGGATAGAAGTTTTTTGAGAAACTGCTGTGATGTATTCTTTCATATCATACAGTTAAATCTTTCTGTTTATTGAGCAGTTTGGAATCACTGTTTTTGTGGAATCTGAGAAGGGATATTTTGGGGAGCATTAAAACCTACAATGAAAAAGGAAATATCATCAGATAAAAACTAGAAAGATGCTTTCCAAGAAACTGCTTTGTGAAGTGTACATTCCTCTCACAGAATTATACCTTTCTTTTCATAGAACAGTGTGGAAACACTGTTTGCGTTAAATCTACAAAGGAGTATTTGGGAGCACATTGAAACCTATGGTGACAAAGGAAATACATTCAGATAAAAACTTGAAAAAAGTTTTCTGAGAAACTACTTTGTTATATGTGCATTCATTTCACAGAGTTAAACCACTCTTTACATTGTGCAGTTTGGAAACACTGTTTTTGACGTATATGCGAATGAACATATGAGGGTGCATTGAGTCCTACAGTGATGTAGGAAATATCTTCAGATGAAGTTTTCTGAGAACCTGATTGGTGATGTGTGCATTAACCTTATAGAGTTAAATTTTCTTTTGATTGAACAGTTTGGTATCACTGTTTTAGTGGAATATGAGAGAGGATATTTTGGAGTACATTGAAGCTTATGGTGAAAAAGGAAATAGCCTCAGATAAAAACTTTCCAGTAAGCTTTCTGAGGAACTGCTTTGTAATGTGTGAATTAATCTCACAGAGTTAAACCTTTCTTTTCTTTGGGCAGGTTGGTAGCACTGTTTTTGTGGGATCTGCAAAGGGATATTCAGGAGCTCATTGAAGCCTGTGGTGAGAAATGAAATATCTTCAGCTAAAAACTGGAGAAAGGCCTTCTGAGAAACTGCTTTGTGATGTTTGCATTCATCTCATAGAGTTAAGCCTATCTGTTGACTGGACAGTTTGGAATACTGTTTTTGTGGAATCTGAGAAGCTATATATTTGGGAGTGCATTGAAGCCTAAGTTGATGTGGGAAATATATTCAGATAAAAACTAGAAAGAAGTTTTCTGAGAAATTGCCTTGTGATGCATGCATTCATCTCACAGAGGTAAACTTTTCTTTACATTCTGCAGTTTAGAAACATTGTCTTTGACATATATGCAATGGGACATTTGGGGGCACATTGAGGCCTACTGTGATGTAGGAAATATCTTCAGATTACAACTGGAAAGAAACTTTCTGAGAAACTGCTTTGGATGTATGCATTCATCTCATAGAGTTAAAGGTGTCCTTTGATTGGGCAGTTTGGAATCACTGTTTTGGTGGAATATGAGAGGGGATATTTTGGAGGGCATTGAAGCCTATGATGAAAAAGGAAATATCCTCAGATAAAAACTGGAGAGAAGCTTTCTGAGAAACTGCTTTGTGATGTATACATTTCTCTCACAGAGCTATACCTTTCTTTTTATTAACAGTGTGGAACCAATGTTTGTGTAAAATCTACAAAGGGATATTTGGGAGCACATTGAAGCTTCAGGTGATGAAGGAAATATTTTCAGATAAAAACTAGAAAGAAGCTTTCTGATAAACTGCTTTGTGATGTGTGCACTCATCTCACAGATTTAAACTTTTCTTTACATTGCACAGTTTGGAAACACTCCCTTTGACATACACACGAATGGACATTTGGGGTGCAGTGAGGTCTATGTAAAGTAGGAAATATCTTCAGAAGACAACTGGAAAGAAGGTTTCTGAGAAACCACTTTGTGATGTGCTCATTCATCTCAAAGAGTTAAACGTTTCTTTTGGTTGAGCAGTTTGGAATCGCTGTTTTTGTGGCATATGAGAGAGGATATTTGGGAGCACATTGAAGCCTATGGTGAAAAATTAAATATCCTCAGATAAAAACTAGAAACAAGATTTAAGAGAAACTGTGTTGGGATGTGTGAATTCATCTCACAGAATTAAACCATTCTTTTTGTTGAGCAGTTTGATAGCAGATTTTTGGGGAATATGCCAAGGGATATTCCAGAGTGCATTGAGGCCTATAGTAAAAAAGGAAGTATCTTCAGATAAAAATTAGAAAAAAGCGTTCTAATAAACTTCTTTGTAATGTCTGAATTCTTCTCACAGAGTTCTAAGTTTCTTTTCATTGGGCAGTTTAGTAGCACTGTTTTTGTGAATTCTGCAAAGGAATATTTGACTGCACATTGAGGAATATGGTGAAAAAGCGAATGTTCAGATAAAAACAGGATAGAAGTTTTGTGAGAAACTGCTGTGATGTGTTCTTTCATCTCATACAGTTCACAGTAAGCGTTGATACGCTCCAGTGTATCGCTTAGCTGTCTAACCTATAACAGTGTTAGAATGCTGCTCAATGAAAACAGAAGCTTAACTGTGGGAGTGGATTTCACGTGACCTAGAGCAGTTTCACAGAAAGTTTTCTTCTAGTTTTTACTGGAGGGTATTTCTTTTTCAGCACATTCTTAAGAGCGTTCTCAAATGTCCTTTCTCAATTTCCAGAAATAACAGAAATAACAGAAAGTTAAGCCTTTCTGTTTATTGAGCAGCTTGGAATCACTGTTTTTGTGGAATCTGAGAAGGGATCTTTTGGAAAGCATTGAAGCCTATGGTGAAAAAGGAAATATCCTCAGATAAAAACTAGAAAGAAGCTTTCTGAGAAACTGGTTTGTGATGTGTGAATTCACCTCACACTATTATACCTTTCTTTTCATAGAACAGTATGGAAACACTGTTTGTGTAAAATCTACAAAGGGGTATTCAGGAGCGCATGGAAGCCTAAGGTGATGAAGGAAATGTATTCAGATAAAAACTCGAAAGAAGCTTTCTGAGAGACTGCTTTGTGATGTGTGTATTCATCTCACAGAGTTAAACCTTTCTTTACATTGCATAGTTTGGAAACACTGTCTTTGACTTATACGCGAATGGACATTTGGGGGTGCATTGAGGCCTACGGTGATGTAGGAAATATCTTCGGATGACAACTGTATAAAAGTTTTCTAAGAAACTGTTTTGTGATGTATGCATTCATCTCATATAGTTAAATTTTCTTTGGATTGTACAGTTTGGAATCACTGTTTTTGTGGAATATGAGAGGCGATTTGGGGAGTACATTGAAGCCTATGGTGAAAAAGAAAATATTCTCAGATAAAAACTTTCTAGTAAGCCTTCTGAGAAATTGCTTTGAAATGTGTGAATTCATCTCACAGAGGTGAAACTTTCTTTTCACTGGGCAGGTTTATAGTACTGTTTTTGTGGAATCTGCAAAGGGATACTCAGGAGTGTGGTGAAGCATATGAGAAAAATGAATTATCTTCAGATAAAAACTGGAGAGAAGCTTTCGGAGAAACTGCGTTGTGATGTGTGCATTCATCTCATAGAGTTAAACCTTCCTGCTGACTGAACAATTTGGAATGACTGATTTTGTGGAATCTGGGAAGTTATATTTGGGAGTGCATTGAAGCCTAAGTTGATGTAGGAAATATATTCAGATAAAAACTAGAAAGAAGCTTCCTGAGAAACTGCCTTGTGATGTATGCATTCATCTCACAGAGTTAAACCTCTTTACCTTCTGCAGTTTGGAAACACTGTCTTTGACGTATACACGAATGAACAATTGGCCGTGCAATGAGACCTACTGTTATGTAGGAAATATCTTCAGATTACAACTGGAAAGAAACTTTCTGAGAAGCTGCTTTGTGATGTATACATTCATCTCATAGAGTTAAAGGTTTCCTTTGATTGAGCAGTTTGGAATCACTGTTTTGGTGGAATAAGAGAGGTAATATTTTGGAGTGCTTTGAATCCTATGGTGAAAAAGGAAATATCCTCAAATAAAACTAGAAAGAAGTTTTCAGAGAAATTGCTTTGTGATGTGTGAATTCTTCTCACAGAGTTAAATCCTTCTTTTCATTGAGCAGTTTGATAACACTGTTGTTGTGGATCTGCAATGGGTTATCCGGGAACACATTGAGGCCTATGGTGAAAAAGGAAACATACTCAGATAAAAACTGGGAGAAGCTTACTGAGAAACTGTTTCGTGATGTGTGCATTCCTCTCACAGAATTACACCTTACTTTTCATAGAACAGCGTGGAAACACTGTTTGTGTAAAATCTACAAAGGAGTATTTGGGAGCGCATTGAAGCTTCAGGTGACAAAGGAAATATCTTCAGGTAAAAACTATAAAGAAGCTTTTTTAGAAACTGCTTTATGATGCACACATTCATCTCATAGAGTTAAACCTTTCTTTGGATAGAGCAGTTTTGAATCTCTGTTTTTGTGGAATCTGATAAGGGATATTCTGGAGGGACATGAGGCCTATAGTGAAAAATGAATTATCTTCAGATAAAAACTGGAATGATGCTTTCTGAGAAACTGATTTTTGAAGTGTACATTCCTCTTATAGAGTTGTACCTTTCTTTTCATTGAACTGTGTGGAAACACTGACTGTGTAAAATTTACAGAGGGATATTTTGGAGTGCATTGAATCCAAAGGCAAAGAAGTAATTATTTTCAGATAAAAACAAACCAGAGAGAAGCTTTCTGAGAAACTGCTTTGTGATGTGTGCATTCATCTCACAGATTTAAACATTTCTTTACATTGCACAGTTTGGAAACATTGTCTTTTATGGATCCACAAAGGGACATTTGGGGATGCATTGAGGCCTACGGTGAACAAGGAAATATCTTCAGGTGAAAAGTGGAAATAAACTTTCTGAAAAACTGCTTTGTGATGTCTGCATACATCTCATAGAGTTAAAAGTTTCTTTGGATAGAGCAGTTTTGAATCTCTGTTTTTGTGGAATCTGATAAGGGATATTCTGGAGGGACATGAGGCCTATAGTGAAAAATGAATTATCTTCAGATAAAAACTGGAATGATGCTTTCTGAGAAACTGATTTTTGAAGTGTACATTCCTCTTATAGAGTTGTACCTTTCTTTTCATTGAACTGTGTGGAAACACTGACTGTGTAAAATTTACAGAGGGATATTTTGGAGTGCATTGAATCCAAAGGCAAAGAAGTAATTATTTTCAGATAAAAACAAACCAGAGAGAAGCTTTCTGAGAAACTGCTTTGTGATGTGTGCATTCATCTCACAGATTTAAACATTTCTTTACATTGCACAGTTTGGAAACATTGTCTTTTATGGATCCACAAAGGGACATTTGGGGATGCATTGAGGCCTACGGTGAACAAGGAAATATCTTCAGGTGAAAAGTGGAAATAAACTTTCTGAAAAACTGCTTTGTGATGTCTGCATACATCTCATAGAGTTAAAAGTTTCTTTGGATAGAGCAGTTTTGAATCATCATTTCTGTGGAATACCAGAAGGGATATTTGGGAGTGCATTAAAGCCTATGTTGAAAAAGGAAATATCCTCAGATAAAAACAAGAAAGAAGTGTTCTGAGAAACAACTTTGTGATGCGTGAATTCATCTCACAGAGTTAAAATTTTCTTTTCATTGAGAAGTTTGGTAGCACTGTTTTTGTGCAATCTCAAAAGGGATATTCAGGAGAGCATTGAGGCCAATGGTGAAAAAGGAAATATCTTCAGATGAAAACTGGAGAGCTTTCTGAGAAACTGCTTTGTGATGCATGCATTCATCTCATAGAGTTAAAACTGTCTTTTGATTGAGCAGTTTGGAATCACTGTTTTTGTGGAATCTTAGAAGGGATATTTTGGAGCGCATTGCAGCCTATGATGAAAAAGGAAATATCCTCAGATAAAAACTAGAAAGAAGCTTTCCGAGAAACTGTTTTGTGACATGTGAATTCACCTCACAAAATTAAAACTTTTTTATCATTGAGCAGTTTGGTAACACTTTTTTTTTTTTGAATCTCCAAAGGAATATTAGGGAGGGCACTGAGGCCTATGGTGATAAAGGAAATATCTTCAGATGAAAGCTGAATAGAAGTGTTCTGGGAAACTGCTTTGTGATGGGGGATTTCCACTCACAGAGGTATACCTCCCTTTTAATTGAGCAGTGTGGAAACACTTTTTGTGTAAATCTAAAAAGAGTTATTTTGGAGTGCCTTGAAACCTGTGGTGAAAAGGGAAATATCCTCAGATAAAAAGTAGAAAGAAGCTTTCTGAGAAACTGCTTTGTGATGTGTGCATTCATCTCACAGAGTTAAACAGTTCATTACATTGTGCAGTTTGGAAATAGTGTTTACCTGTATTCTCTGAAGAGACATTTGGTGGCTCTTTGTGGCCTACAGAGGAAAAGGAAATGTCTTCTGAGAAAATCTAGCAAGAAACTTGCTTATAAACTGCTTTTTGATGTGTGCACTCATGTCACAGAGTTAAACCATTCTGTGGATTCAGCAATGTGGTTATCCTATTTATGTTTTTTCTGCAAATGGCCATTTGGTAGCTCATTGAGGTCAGTGGTGATAAAGTGAACTTCCCAGGATAAGTAGAAAGAAGATATCTGATTAACTGCTTTGTAATGTGTGCATTCATCTCGCAGAGTTAAGCATCTCTTTTCATTCATCAGTTAGGAAACACTTTTTTATAGTATCTGTGAAGGTATATTTGTGAGTGCTATGAGGCTAATGGTGAAAAGGGAAATACCTTCAGATGAGAACTAGAAATAATCTTTCTGAGAAACTGCTTCATGATGTGTGCATTCATCTCACAGCATTACACTTATTTTTGGATTCAGCAGTTTGGGAACAATGTTTTTGTCCATTCTACGAAAGGACATTTGGGAGATCTTTGAGGCCAATGGTGAAAAAGCGAATATCCCAGGACAAAAACTAGAAGGCAGTTACCTGACAAACTGACCTGTGAAGTTTGCATTGCTCTCACAGAGTTAAACCCTTCTTTTCATTCAGCAGTTTGGAACCCCTGTTTTCTTACAATCTCCAAAGAGATATTCCATAGTCAGTGAGCCTTCCTGTGAATAAGGAAATATCTTCAGATAAATATTAGAAAGAAACTTTCCGAGAAACCACTTTGTGATGTGTGTATTCATCTTATAGAGTTAAACAGTACTTTATATTGTGCAGTTTGGAAACAGTGTTTACTTGTATTCTGCGAAGAGATAGTGGGTAGCGTTTTGAGGCCTACAGAGGAAAAGAAAATGTCTTCTGAGAAAAACTAGAAAGAAACTTTCTGAGAAACAGCTTTGTGATGTGTGCACTCATGTCACAGAGTTAAACCATTCTGTGGATTCAGCAGTGTGCTTACACTGTTTATGTTTATTCTGTGAATGGATATTTTGTAGCTCACTGAGGTCAGTGGCAATAAAGTGAATACCCCAGGATAACTATAAAGAAGATATCTGAGAAACTGCTTTGTAATTTGTGCATTAATCTCCCATAGTTAAACAATACTTTTCATTCATTGGTTAGGAAATACTGTTTTTGTAGTACCTGTGAAGGGATATTTGTGAGTGCATTGAGGTTAATGGTGAAAAGAAAATATCTTCAGATGAAAACTAGAAAGAATCTTTCTGAGAAACTACTTTATGATGTCTGCATTCATCTCACATAGTTACACTTATCTTTGGATTCAGCAGCTTGGGAATAATGTTTTTGTCTAATCTGTGAAAGGACATTTGGGAGACCTTTGAGGGCAAGGTGAAAAAGGAAATATCCCAGGACAAAAACTACAAGGAAGTTATCTGACAAACGGACCTGTGAAGTCTACATTCCTCTCACAGAGTTCAACCTTTCTCTTCATTCAGCAGTTTGGAAGCACTGTTTTCTTACAATCTGCAAAGAGATATTTGGTAGTACATTGAAGCCTCATGTGAATAAGAAAATGTCTTCAGATAAATAGTAGAAAGAAGATTTTCGAGAAACTGTTTGTGAAGTGTGGGTTCACATCACAGAGTTAAACGTTTCTTTGGATTCAACTGTTTGGTAACTCTGTTTTTTTCAATTCTGCGAATGGAAGTTTGGGAGATCTTTGAGGCAAATGACAAAAAAGCAAATACCCCAGGACAAAAACTAGAAAGAAGTTATCTGACAAACCGACCTGTGAAGTGTGCACTCCTCTCACAGAGTTAAACCTTTCTTCTCATTCAGCAGTTTGGAAACACTATTTTCTTACAATCCACAAAGAGATAGTCAGTAACCCATTGAGGCCTTCTGTGAAAAAGGAAATGTCTTCAGATCAATAGTAGAAAGAAGCTTTCAGAGAATATGTTTTGTTATGTGTGCATTCAACTCAAATATTTAAACCTTTCTTTGGAGTCAGCAGTTTCAGAACACGATTTTTGTCCATTCTGGGAATGAACATTTGGTTCACATTGAGGCCAATGGCGAAAAAGTGAATATCCCAGAATAAAATGTACAAGGATGTTATCTGACAAACTGAGTTGTGTTTGGCGCAGTCAACTTATAGAGTTAAACAATTCTTTACCTTCAACAGTTTGGAAAGAGTGTTTACTTGTATTGTGCAAGGAGATATTGGGTAGTGCTTTGAGGCCTACAGAGGAAAAGGAAATGTCTTCCGAGAAAAACTAGAAAGAAGCTTTCTGAGAAACTGCTTTGTGATGTGTGCATTCATGTCACAGAATTAAACCATTCTGTGGATTCAGCAGTGTTGTTAAACTGTTTTTGTTTATTCTGTGAATGGACATTTCGTAACTCTTTGAGGTCAATTGCAAAAAAGTGAATATTGCAGGAAAACTAGAAAGAAGATATCTGAGAAACTGCTTTGTGATGTGTGCCTTCATCTCGTAGTTAAAAATTTATTTTCCTTCAGCAGTTAGGAAGCACTGTTTTTGTAGTATCTGTGAAGGTATATTTGGGAGCATATTGAAGCCAATGGTGAAAAAAGAAAAATCTTCAGATGAAAACTAGAAAGAATCTTTCTGTGAAAAAGCTTTGCAATGTATGCATTCATCTCACAGAGTTACAACTCTCTTTGGATTCAGCAGCTTTGTAATACTGTTGTTGTCCATTCTGCAAATGGACGTTTGGGAGCTTATTGAGGCCAATGGTGAAAAAGCAAATATCCCAGGACAAAACTAGAAGGAAGTTATCTGACAAATCGACCTGTGAAGTGTGCATTCCTCTCACAGAATTAAACCTCTCTTTTTATTCAGCAGTTTGGAAACATTGTTCTCTTACAATCTGTGAAGAGATATTTGGTAGCACATCGAGGCCTATGGTGAAAAAGGAAATATCTTCAGATAAATTGTAAAAACAATGTTTCTGAGTAACTGTTGTGTGATATGTGCATTCATCTCACAGAGTTAAACCTTTCTTTGGATTCATCAGTTTGGAAACTCGATTATTGCCCATTATGTGAATGGACATTTCAGAGTTCTTTGAGGCCCATAACGAAAAATGGAATATCCATGGATAAAAACTATAAGGCAGATATCTGAGAAACCACTTTAAGATCTGTTCATTCATGTTGCAGAGTTATTCCTTCCTTCACTCAGTAGTTAGGTAGCACTGTTTTCTTAGAATGTGTGAAGAGAGATTTTGTAGTGCATTGAGGCCTATGATAAAAAAGGAGATATATTAAGATAAAAACTGGAAAGGAGTTTTGCTGGAAACTGCTTTTGGACTTGTTCATTCATCTCACAGAGTTAAAGCTTTCTTTGGATTCAGCAGTTTGGAAATACTGTTTGCACATTCTGCAAATAGACTTTTGGGAGCTCTCTGAGGTCAATGGCAAAAAAGCGAATATCCTAGGATAAAAACTAGAAGGGAGTTATCTGACAAACCGACTTGTGATTCAAACACTCATCTCACAGAGGTAAACATTTCTTTTCACTCAGCAGATTAGAAACAGGTTTTTCTCAGATTCTCCAAAAAGATGCATGGTAACACTTTCATGCCTGCGGTATAAAAGGAAATATCTTCAGATGAAAACTAGAAAGAAACTTTCTGAGGAACTGCTTTGTTATTTGTGCATTCATCTCACAGAGTTAAATCTTTCTATGGATTCAGGAGTTTGGAAACACTGTTTTTGTCCATTCTGTGAATGGATATTTGGGAGATATTTGAGGCCAATGGCAAATAAGCAAATATCCCAGGATAAAAGCTAGAAGGAAATTATCTGACAAACCGCCTTTTGATGTGTTTCACTCATAGAGTGAAACCTGTCTTTTCAATCAACAGTTTGGAAACACTCTTTTCTTACAATCTGTGAAGTGATATTTGTTAGCTCATGGAGGCATATGGTGTAAAAGGAAATATTTTCAGAGAAACTGTAGAGAAAATGTTTCTGAGTAATTGCTATGTGATATGTGCAATCATCTCACAGAGTTAAACCTTTCTTCAGATTCATCATTTTGGAAACATGGTTATTGTCCATTCTGCAAATGAACATTTGAGAACTCACAGAGTCCAAAGGCAAAAAACTGAATATCCAAGGATGAAAACTAGAAGGCACACATCTGAGAAGCATCTTTGTGATGTGTCCATTCATTTGCAGTTAATCCTGTCTTTCTTTCAGCAGTTTGGTAGCACAGTTTTCTTAGAATCTGCCAAGAGATATTTGATAGCACATTGAGGGCTACGATGAAAAAGGACATATATTCAGACCAAAATAGGAAAGAAGCTTCCTTGGAAACTGTTTTCAGATGTGTTCATTCATCTCACAGAGTTAAAGCATTGTTTGGATTCAGTAGTTTGGTAACATAGTTTTTGTCCATTCTGTGAATGGACATTTGGGAGATCTTTGGGTCCAATTGCAAAAAAGCAACTACGCCAGGACAAAAACTACAAGGAAGTTATCTGACAAACTGATTTGTGATTTGTGCATTCATCTCACAGAGTTAAAGATTTCTTTCCATTCTTCAGTTTCAGATTATCTGAAGAGATATTTGGTAGCACTTTGAGGCCTAGAGCGGAAAAGGACACATCTTGTGTAAAGAACTAGAGAGAAGTATTCTGAAAAACTGCCTTGTGATGTGTGCATTCATCTCAAAGAGTTGAACCTTTATATCAATCCAACAGTTTTGGAACACTGTTTTTGTCCATTCTGGGAATGGACATTTGGGTGCTCTTTGAGGTCAATGGTGAAAAAGTGAGTATCAGAGAATAAAAAGTTCAAGGAAATTATCTGAAAACCTGAGTTGTGTTTGGTGCATTTATCTCACAGAGATAAACAGTTATTTTCATTCAGCAGTTTGGAAAAAGTATTTTCTTGCATTCTGTGAAGAGATATTTGGTAGCGCTTTGAGGTCTACAGAGGAAAAGGAAATACCTTCTGAGAAAAACTAGAAAGAAGCTTTCTGAGAAACTGCGTTTTGATGTGTCCATTGATGTCACAGAGTTAAACCATTCTGTGGATTCAGCAGTGTGGTTACACTGTTTTTGTTTATTCTGCGAATGGACATATGGTAGCTCATTGAGGTCAATGATGAAAAAGTGAATATCCCATGAAAGCTAGAAAGAAGATATCTGAGAAACTGCGTTGTGATATGTGTGCATTCATCTATCATAGTTAAACAATGCTTTTCATTCAGGAGTTAGGAAACACTGTTTTTGTAGTGTCTGTGAACGTATATTTGGGAGCATATTTAGGCCAATGATGAAAAAGAAAATATCTTCAGATAAAAACTGGAAGGAATCTTTCTGAGAAACTGCTTTCTGATGGGTGCATTCACCTCACAGAATTACACCTCTCTTTGGATTCAGCAGTTTGGGAACAAGGGTTTTGTCCATTCTGCAAAAGACAATTGGGAGATCTTTGAGGACAATGGCAAAAAAGCGAACATCCCAGGACAAAAACTAGAAGGAAGGCATCTGACAAACCATCTCGTGAAGTTTGCATTCTTCTCACAGAGTTACACCTTTCTTTTCATTCAGTAATTTGGAACACTGTTTTCTTACAATCTGAGAAGAGATATTCAGTAGTGCATTGATGCCTCCTGAGAATTAGGAAATGTCTTCAGATCAATTGTAGAAGGAAGCTTTCTGAGAAACTACTTTGTGATGTGTGTGTTCACCTCACTGAGCTAAACGTTTCTTTGGATTCAGCAGTTTGGTAACACTGTTTTTTTTTCATTCTGCAAATGGAAGTTTGGGAGCTCTTTGAGGCCAATGGTAATAAAGTGAATATCCCAGGATAAAAACTAGAAGGAAGCTATCTGACAAACCAACTTGTGATTCAAACATTCATCTCACAAAGGTAAACATTTCTTTTCATTCAGCAGATTGGAAACAGTGTTTTCTCGGATTCTTTGAAGAGATATTTGGTAGCACTTTGATGCTTGTGGAGAAAAAGGAAATATCTTCAGATTAAAACTAGAAAGAAACTTTCTGAGAAACTGCTTTGTGATGTGTGCATTCATCTTACAGAGTTAAATCTTTCTATGCATTCAGGAGTTCTGGAACACTGCTTTGTCTATTCTGCAAATGGACATTTGGAGATCTTTGAGGCCAATGACAAATAGGCGGATATCCCGGGATAAAAACTAGAAGGACGTTATCTGACAAACCACCCTTTGATGTGTGCATTCACCTCGCAGAGTGAAAGCTGTCTTTTCATTCAACAGTTTGGAAACACTGTTTTCTTACAATCTGTGAAGAGATACTCATTAGTGCATTGAGGCTTATGGTGTAAAAGGAAATATATTCAGAGAAATTGTAGAAAATATGTTTCTGAGTAACTGCTGTATAATACGTGCATTCATCTCACAGAGATAAACCTGTGCATCTTTGGATTCATGAGTATGGAAACACGGTTATTGTCCATTCTGCGAATGGACATTTGGGAAGTCATTGAGGACAATGGTGAAAACTGAATATGCAAAGATACAAACTAGAAGGCAGATACCTGAGAAACTGCTTTGTGATGTGTCCATTCATATTGCAGAGCTAATCTTGTCTTTTCTTTCAGCAGTTTGGTAGCATTGTTTTCTTAGAATTTGCCAAGAAATATTTGGTAGCACATTGAGTCCTACAGTGAAAAAGGAAATATATTCAGATAAAACCCAGAAAGAAGCTTCTTTGGAAACTGCTTTCACATGTGTTCATTCATCCCCCAGAGTTAAAGCTTTGTTTGGATTCAGCAGTTTGGAAACACTGTTTTGGTCCATTCTGCGAATGGACACTTGGGAGATCTTTGAGGCCAATGACGAAAGAGCGTATATCCCAGGACAAAACCTTCAAGGAAGTTATCTGACAAACCGACTTCTGATTTGTGCATTCCTCTCACAGGGTTAAAGATTTCTTTCAATTCAGCAGTTTGAAAACAGTGTTTTATTGGATTCTCAGAAGAGATATTTGGTAGCGCTTTGAGCCTGAGAGTGAGAAAGGAAACAAGTTGTGTGAAGAACTAGAGAGAAGGATTCTGAAAAACTGTTTTGTGATGTGTGCTTTCATCTCAAAGAGTTAAAGCTTTTTTTGGATTCAGCATTTTGGAATACTGTTTTTGTCTATTCTGGGAGTGGGCATTTTGCTGCTCTTTGAGGCGAATGGTGAAAATGAGTATCAGAGAATAAAAAGTTCAAGGAAGTAATCTGAAAACCCTAGTTGTGTTTGGTGCATTCATCTCACAGAGTGAAACAGTTCTTTTCATTCAGCAGTTTGCAAACAGTGTTTTCTTGTATTCAGTGAATATATATTGGGTAATGTTTTGAGGCCTACAGAGGAAAAGGAAATATCTTCTGAGAAAACCTAGAAAGAAGCTTTCTGAGAAACTTCTTTGTGATGTGCGCATTCACGTCACAGAGTTAAACCATTCTGTGGATTCAGCAGTGTGGTTACCCTGTTTATGCTTATTCTGTGAATGTACTTTTAGTAGCTCATTGATGTCAAAGGCAAAAACGTGAATATCCCATGATAACTAGAAAGAAGATAGTTTAGAAACTGCTTTGTGATGTGTGACTTTATCTAGCAAAGTTAAACATTTATTTTCATTCAGCAGTTAGGAAACACTGTTTTTGTAATATCTGTGAAGGTATATTTTGGAATGCATTAAGCCAACGATGAAAAGGGAAATATCTTCAGATGAAAACAAGAAAGAATCTTTCAGAGAAACTGCTTTCTGATGGGTGCATTCATCTCACAGAGTTACCCCCCTCTTTGTATTCACCAGTTTGGGAACAATAGTTTTGTACTTTTGGCGAAAGGACATTTGGGAGCTCATTGAGGCCAATTACAAAAAAGCAAATATCCCAGGACCAAAAGCAGAAGGGATTTATCTGACAAACCAATGTGTGAAATGTGCATTCCTCTCAAAGATTTAAATCTTTCTTTTTATTCAGCAGTTTGGAAACACTCTTTTCTTACAATCTGTGAAGAGATATTTGGTAGTGCATTGAGGCCTCCTGTGAATAAGGAAATGTCTTCAGATCAACAGTAGAAAGAAGCTTTCTGAGAAACTCCTTTGTGATGTGTTCATTTATCTCACAGAGTTAAATCTTTCTTTGGATTCAGCAGTTTGGGAACACAGTTTTTGTCCGTTCTGGGAATGGACAATTGGGAGGTCTTTGAGGCCAGTGGAGAATAAGCAAATATCCCAGGATAAAAAATAGAAAGAATTTATCTGATAAACCACCCTTTGATATGTGCATTTATCTCAGAGTGAAACGTGTTTATTCTTTCAGTAGTTTGGAAACACTGTTTTCTTACAATCTGTCAAGATATATTCATTAGCACATAGGGGCCTATGATGAAAAAGGAAATAATTTCAGATAAATTGTGGAAACAATGTTTCAGAGTAACTGCTGTGTAATATGTGCATTTATCTCAGAGAGTTAAACCTTTTCTTGGATTCATCAGTTTGGAAACATGATTATTGTCCATGATGTGAATGAACATTTGGGAACTAATTGATGCCAATGGGGAAAAACTGAACACAGAAGTATAAAAAGTAGATGGTAGATATCTGAGAAACCACTTTGTCATGTGTCCATTCACGTTGCAGCAGTTGTTCCTTTCTTTTCTTTCAGCAGTTTGGTAGCACTGTTTTCTTAGAATGTGCCAAGAGATATTTGTTAGCACATTGAAGCCAAGGATGAAAAAGGCAATATTTTCAGATAAAACTAGAAAGAAGATTCTGTGGAAACTGTTTTCAGGTGTTTTAATTCATTTCACAAGTTTAAAGCTTTGTTTGGATTTGGCAACTTGGAAACACTGTTTTTGTCCATTCTGCAAATGGACGTTTGGGAGATCTTTGAGACCAATGGCAAAAAAGTGAATATTCCAAGACAGAAACTAGAAGGAAGTTACCTGACAAAGCGACTTGTGATTTTTGCATTCATCTCACAGAGTTAAATATTTCTTTTCATTCAGCAGTTTGGAAACAGTGTTTTCTTGGATTCTCCAAAGAGGTATTTTGTAGCGATTTAAGGCCTAGAGTGAAAACAGAAACATCTTGTGCGAAGAACTAGAGTGAAACCTTCTGAAAAACTACTCTGTGATGTGTGCATTCATCTCAAAGGCTTAATCCTTTCTTTGGATTCAGCAGTTTCAGAAAACTGTTTTTGTCCATTCTGGAAACGGACATGTGAGTGCTCTTTGAGGCCAATGACAAAAAAGCAAATATCCCAGAATAAAAACTAAAGGGAAGTTATCTGACAAACAGAGTTGTGTTTGGTGCATTCATCTCACAGAGTTAAACAGTTCTTTTCATTCAGCAGTCTGGAAACAGTGTTTTCTTGGATTCTGCAAAGACATATGGGGTAGCGCTTTGAGATCTACAGAGGAAATGGAAGTATCTCCTGAGAAAAACTAGAAAGAAGCTTTCTGAGAAACTGCTCTGTGATGTGTGCATTCATGTCACAGAGTTAAACCATTCATTGGAATCAGCAGTGTGGCTGCAATGTTTTTGTTTATTTTGCAAATGGACATTTGGTAGCTTATTGAGGTCAATGGCTTAAAAGTGATGATGATGATGTACAGATGGGGTTTTGGTGTGGATGTCCTTTCTGTTTTTCAGTTTTCCTTCTAACACTTAGGACCCTCAGCTGCAGGTCTGTTGGAGTTTGCTTGAGGTCCACTCCAGACCCTGCTTGTCTGGGTATCAGCAGCAGAGGCTGCAGAGGAATGAATGTTACTGAAGAGCAAATGTTGCTGTCTGATCGTTCCCCCAGAATCTTCATCTCAGTGGTGCACGCAGCTGTGTGAGTTGTGGGGTGTCAGTCTGTGCCCAGTGGAGGATATCTCCCAGTTAGTCTACTCGGGGGTTAGGGACCCACTTGAACAGGCAATCTCTCCGTTCTTAGATCTCAAACTCCGTGATGGGAGAACCACTACTCTATTGAAAGCTGTCAGACAGGGCATTTACATCTGCAGAGGTTTCTACTGCCTATTGTTTGGCTATGCCCTGTCCATAGAGGTGGAGTATACAGAACAGGCAGGCCTCCTTGAGCTGCAGTGGGCTCCAACCAGTTCGAGATTCCTAGGCACATTGTTTACCTCTTTGAGCCTCAGCAATGGCGGGCGACCCTCCCCCAGCCTCACTGCTGCCTTGCAGTTAGATCTCAGATTGTTGTGCTAACAATGAGGAAGGCTCCATGGGTGTGGGACCCTCTGAACCAGGAGCAGGATATAATCTCCTGGTGTGCTGTTTGCTAAGACCCTTGATAAAGCACAGTATTAGGGTAAGAGTGACCCAGTTTTCCAGGTGTTGTGTGTCATGGTTTCCCTTCACTAGGAAAGGGAATTCTCTTCCATCTCGCACTTTCTGAGTGAGGTGATGCCTTGCTCTGCTTTGGCTCTCACCCATTGGTTTGCACCCAGTCTTGAACCCACTGCCTGACACACCCCAGTAAGAAGTGCCCAGTAACTCAGTTGGTAATGCAGAAATCACCCATCTTCTGTGTCACTCACGCTGGGGTATGGAGGCTGGAGCTGTTCCTATTCACCCACCTTGGCACCACCCACTCTTGCTAGATTTTATTTGGATATATTTCCTTTATCACCACAGGCATCAAAGTGCTACCAAATATCTCTTTGGAGAATCCAAGTAACCACTGGTTCTAAAGTTCTGAATGAAAAGAAATGTTTATCTCTGTGAGAGGAACGTACGAATCACAAGTCAGTTTGTCAGATAACTTCTTTCTAGTTTTTATCCTGGGATATTCACTTTTTCGCCATTGGCCTCAAAAAGCTTCCAAGCATCCATTCACAGAATGGGCAAAAACAGCATTACCAAACTACTGAATCCAAAGAAAGGTTTAAGTCTGTGAATGAATGCACAAATCACAAATTAGTTTCTCAGCAAGTTTTGCTCTACTTTTGATCTGAAGACATTTCCTTCTTCACAGGAGGCCTCATTACATCACCAAATCTGTCTTCGCATATTGTAAGAAAACAGTGTTTCCAACCTGCTGAATGAAAGGAAAGGATTAACTCTTGAGAGGAATGCACAATTTACAGGTCAGTTTGTCAGATAACCTACTTCTTGTTTTTGTTTGGGATATTCACGTTTTCGTCACTGGCCTCAAAGATCTCCAAAATGTCCATTCACAGAATGGACAAAAACAGTGTTCCCAAACTGCTGAATCCTAAGAAAGATATAACTATGTGAGATGAATGCACACATCACAAAGCAGTTTCTCAAAAACCTTCCTTCCAGTTTTTTTTCTGAAGACATTTCCTTTTTCACTGCAGGCATCAAAGCACTACCAAACATCTCTTCAGAAGTTCCAAGAAAACACTATATCCAAACTGCTGAATGAAAAGAAAGTTTTAACTCTGTGAGATGAATTCACACTTCACAGATTGGTTTGTCGGTTAACATCCTTCTAGTTTTTATCCTGGGATATTTACTTTTTCTCCATTGACCTCAATGAGCTCCCAAAAGTCCTTTTGTAGAATGGACAAAAACATTGTACCCAAACGGCTGAATCCAAAGAGAGGTGTAATTCAGTGAGATGAATGCCCACATCACAAAGCAGCTTCTCAGAAAGATTATTTCTAGCATTCATCTGAAGATATTTCCTTTTCACCTTTGTCCTCAATGTGTTCCCAAATACACCTTCACAGGTACTACAAAAACAGTGTTTCCAAACTGCTGGATGAAAAGAAATGTTTAACTCTGCAAGATGAATGCATGCATCACAAAGCATTTCTCAGATATCTTCTTTCTAGTTATCCTGAGATATTCACTTTTTCACCTTGACCTCAATGAGCTACAAAATGTCCATTCGCAGAATAATCAAAAACAGTGTAACCACACTGCTGGTTCCACAGAATGGATTAACTTTGTGACATAAATGAGCACATCACAAAGCATTTTCTCAGAAAGATTCTTGCTAGTATTTCACATAAGACATTTCCTTTTCTTCTGTAGGCCTCAAAGCACTACCAAATATCACTTCACAGAATACAAGAAAACACTGTTTCCAAACTGCTGACTGAAAAGAACTGTTTATCTCTGTGAGATAAATGCACCAAACACAACTCAGTTTGTCAGATAACTTCCTTGTACTTTTTATTCTGGGATATTCACTTTTTCACCATTGGCCTCAGAGAGCACCTAAATGTCAATTCCCATAAAGGACAAAAACAGTTTTCTGAAACTGCTGAATCCAAAGAAAGGTTTAACTCTTTGAGATGAATGCAAACATCACAACGTAGTTTCTCAGAAAGGGTATCTCAAATTCTTCCCAAAGATACTTCATTTTTCTCTCTATTCCTGAAAACACTACCCAATCAATATCTCTTTGGAGAATCCAAGAAAACAGTGTTTCCAAACTGCTGAATGAAAAGCAGTCTTTAACTCTGTGGGATGAATGACCAAATCACAAATTGGTTTGTCAGATAACTTCCTTCCAGTTTTTGTCCTGGGATATTCGCTTTTTCATCATTAGCCTCAAAGATCTCCCAAATGCCCATTTGAAGAATGCGCAAAAGCAGTGTTTCCAAACTGCTGAACCCAAAGAAAACTTTAAATCTGTGAGATGAATTTACACATCCACAATCAGTTTCCAAGGAAGCTTCTTTCTAGATGTATCTGAATATATTTCCTTTTTCATCACAACCTTCAATGTGCTACTAAATATCACTTCATAGTTTCTAAGAAAACAGTGCCACGAAACTGTTGAATGAAATGGAATGATTATCATTGCAGCATGAATGGACACATCACAAAACGATTTCTCCAATATCTGCCTTCCAGTTTTTTCCCTTGGATATTCAGTTTTTTCCTTTGGCTTCAATGAACTACCAAATGTCCATTTGCAGAATGGACAAAAACCGTGTTTCCAAACCCATGAATCCAAATAAAGGTTTAACTCTGTGAGATGAATGCACATATCACCCATCAGTTACTCAGAAACATTATTTCTACAATTTATCTGAAGATAATTCGTTTTTCACGGTGGGCCTTGATCTGCTACTGAATATCTCTTGGCAGATTCTAAGAAAACAGTGTTTCCAAACTGCTGAATGAAAAGACAGGCTTTATTCTGTGAGATGAATGCACACATTAGAGGGCACTTTGTCAGATAACTTCCTTTTAGTTTTTATCCTGGGATATTCCCTTATTCACCCCTGGCCTCGAAGATCTCCCAAATGTCCATTCCCAGAATGGACCTAAACAGTGTTCCAAACTGCTGAATCCAAAGAAATATTTAACTCAGTGAGACATATGCACACATCACAAAGCAGTGTCTCAGAAAGCTTCTTTCTAGTTTTTATCTGAAGGCATTTCCGTTTTTACCTCAGGCATTGAAGCACTACAAAACATCTCTTCACAGAATCTGAGAAAACACTGTTTCAAAGCTGCTGAATGAAAAGAAATGTTTAACTCTGTGAGTTGAATGTACAAACCACAAGTCAGCTTGCCAGATAACTTCCTTCTACTTTTGTCCTGGGATATTCGCTTTTTCATCATTAGCCTCAAAGATCTCCCAAATGTCCATTCCCAGAATGGACCTAAACAGTGTTCCAAACTGCTGAATGAAAAGAAATGTTTAACTCTGTGAGATGAATGCACATATCACCCATCAGTTACTCAGAAACATTATTTCTACAATTTATCTGAAGATAATTCGTTTTTCACGGTGGGCCTTGATCTGCTACCGAATATCTCTTTGCACATTCTAAGATAATAGTGTTCCCAAACTGTTGAATGAAAAGAAAGGTTTAACTCTGTGAGAGGATTGTACACTTCACAGGACGGTTTATCAGATGATTTCCTTCTAGCTTTTGTCCTGGGATATTCGCTTTTTCATCATTGCCTTCATTGAGCTCTCAAATGTCCTTTCACAGAATGGACAAAAACATTGTTGCCAAACTGCTGAATCCAAAGAGAGGTGTAACTCTGTGAGATGAATGCACACATCACAAAGCAGTTTCTCAGAAAGATTCTTCTGCTTTTCATCTGAAGATGTTTCCTTTTTCACCATTGGCCTCATTGTGCTCCAAAATATAACTTCACAGACACTACAAAAATAGTGTTTCCTAACTGCTGAATGTAAAGTAGTAATGTTTGACTCTGCTAGATGAATGCACACATCAGAAGACGGTTTGTCTGATGACTTCCTTCTAGTTTTTATCCTGAGATATTCACTTATTTGTCATTGGCCTCACACATCTCCGAAATGTCCATTCATAGAATGGACAAAAACAGTGTTCCCAAACTGCTGAATCCAAAGAAAGATTTAACTCTGTGAGATGAATGTCCACATCACAAAGCAGTTACTCAGAATGTGTATTTCTAGTTTTTATCTGTAGATATTTCCTTTTCACCACAGGCATAAAAGCACTAAAAAATATCTCTTCAGAGAATCCAAGGAAACACTGTTTCCAAACTGCTGAATGAAAAGAAATGTTTAACTCTGTGAGGTGAATGCACATATCACACAGTAGTTATTCAGAAGCATTGTTTCTATAATTTATCTGAAGATATTCCCTTTTTCACCATAGTCCTGGATGTGCTACCAAATATGTCTTTGCAGATCCTAAGGAAATAGTGTTTCCAAACTGTTGAATGAAAGGACAAGTTTCACTCTGAGAGATGAATACACACATCAAATGGTGGTTTGTCAGATAACTTTCTTCTAGCTTTTATCCTGGGATATTCACTTATTCGTCATTGACCTCAAAGATCTTCCAAATGTCCAATCGCAAAATAGGCAAAAACAGTGTTCCCAAACTGCTGAATCCGAAGAAAGATTCAGCTCTGTGAGAATAAGGCCCATATCACAAAGCAGTTTCTCAGAAAGCTTCTTTCTAGTTTTTATCTGAAGATATTTCCTTTTTCACTGCAGGAATCAAAGCACTACCAAATATCTCTTTGGAGAATCTGAGAAAACACTGTTTCCAAAGGGCTGAAAGAAAAGAAAGGTTTAACACTGTGAGATGAATGTACAAATCACAAGTCAGTTTGTCAGATAAAACCCTTCTAATTTTTATCCTAGGATATGCGCTTTTTTCACCAATGGCCTCAAAGAGCTCCAACATGTCCATTTGCAGAATGGACAAAATCATTGTTCCCAAACTGCTGAATCCAAAGAGAGGTGTAAATCTGTGAGATGAATGCATTCATCAAAAAGCAGTTTCTCAGAAAGATTCTTCCTAGTTTTCATCTGAAGATATTTCCTTTTTTACCATTGGCCTCAATACACTCCCAAATATACCTTCACAGATAGTACAAAAACAGTGCTTCCTAACTGCTGAAGGAAAAGAAATGTTTAACTCTGCAAGATGAATGCACACATCACAAAGCAGTTTCTCAGATATCTTCTTACTAGTTTTCCTGGGATATTCACTTTTTTGCCATTGATGTCAATGAGCTACCAAACGTCCATTTGCAAAATAAACAAAAACAGTGTAACCACTGTTAATCTGCTTAATTGACAGAATAGTTTAACTAAATGCACACATCACAGAGCAGTTTCTCAGGAAGCTTCTTTCTAGTTTTTCACACAAGATATTTCCTTTTCCTCTGTAGGCCTCAAAGCACTACCAATTATCTCTTTGCAGAATACAAGAAAACACTGTTTCCAAACTGCTGAATGAAAAGAAGTGTTTAACTCTTTCAGATGAATGCAGCAAACACAACTCGGTTTGTCAGATAACTTCCTTGTAGTTTTTATTCTGGGATATTTGCTTTATTGCCATTGGCCTCATACAGCACCCACATGTCCATTCCCAGAAAGGACAGAAACAGTGTTCCAAAACTGCTGAATCTAAAGGAAAGTTTAACACTTTGAGATAAATGCAAATATCACAAAGCAGTTTTTCAGAAAGATTCTCTCTAGTTCTTCCCACAAGATGTTTCCTTTTTCACACTAGGCCTCAAAGCACTAAAAAATATCTCTTCAGAGAATCCAAGAAAACACTGTTTCCAAACTGCTGAATGAAAAAGTAATATTTAACTCTGTGAGATAAATGCACAGTTCACAAGTGGTTTGTCAGATAACTTCCTTCTAGTTTTTGTCCTGGGATATTCTCTTTTTCACCATTGGCCTCAAAGATCTCCCAAATGTCCATTTACAGAATGGACAAAAACAGTTTCCAAACTGCTGAATATAAAGAAAGCTTTAAATCTGTGAGATGAATGTACACATCTGAAAACAGTTTCTAAGGAGGGTCCTTTCTAGTTTTTAACTGAAAATATTGCCTTTTTCATTGTTGGCCTCAATGTGCTACCAAATATCTCCTTGTAGATTCTAAGAAAAGAGTGCTATCAAACTGCTGAATGAAAAGAAAGGATTCACTCTGAAACATGAATGGACACATCACCAAGCAATTTCTCAGATATCTGCCTTCTAGGTTTTATACTTGGGTATTCAGTTTTTTGCCATTGGCCTCAATGAACTCCCAAATGTCTAATTGCGGAAAAGACAATAACCGTGTTTCCAAACTGATGAATCCAAAGAAAGGTTTATCTCTGTGTGATGAATGCACGTATCACACAGCAGTTACTCAGAAACGTTTCTAAACATCATTTGAAGATAATTCCTTTTTCAACACAGGCTTCAATGGGTTACAGGATACCTCTTTGCAGATTTTAAGGAAACAGTGTTTCCAAACTGCTGAATTAAAAGAGAGATTTCATTCTCAGAAATGAATGCACACATGAAAGTGCTGTTTGTTAGATAACTTCCTTCCGGTTTTTATCTGGGGATATTCACTTATTTGCCATTGGCGTCAAAGATCTCCCAAATGTCCATTCACAGAATGGACAAAAACTGCTGAATCTAAAGAAAGATTTAACTCTGTGGGATGAATGCAAACATCACAAAGCAGTTTCTCAGAAAGCTTCTTTCGGGCCAGGCGCAGTGGCTCAAGCCTGTAATCCCAGCACTTTGGGAGGTCGAGACGGGCGGATCACGAGGTCAGGAGATCGAGACCATCCTGGCTAATATGGTGAAACCCCGTCTCTACTAAAAAATACAAAAAACTAGCTGGGCGAGGTGGTGGGTGCCTGTAGTCCCAGCTACTCGGGAGGCTGAGGCAGGAGAATGGCATAAACCCGGGAGGCAGAGCTTGCAGTGAGCTGAGATCCGGCCACTGCACTCCAGCCTGGACGACAGAGTGAGACTCCGTCTCAAAAAAAAAAAAGCTTCTTTCTAGTTTTTATGTGAAGATATTTTCATTTTCACCACAGGCATCAAAGCACTACCAAATATCTCTTCAGAGAATCTGAGAAAACACTCATTCCAAACTACTGAATGAATAGAAATGTTTAACTCTGTGAGACAAATGTACAAATCACAAGTTGGTTTGTCAGTTAACTTCCTTCTTCTTTTTATCATGGGATATTTACTTTTTCTCCATTGACCTCAAAGTGCTTCCAAACGTCCATTCTCAGAATGGACAAAAATAGTGTTACCAAACTGTTGAGTCCAATGAAACATTTAACTCTGTGAGGTGAATGCACACATCACCAAGCAGTTTCTCAGAAAGCTTCTTTCTACTATTGATCTGAGGGTATTTTCTTATTCACAGGAGGAGTCAATGCACAAACAAATGTCTCCTCGTAGATTGTAAGAAAACAGTGTTTCCAAACTGCTGAATGAATATAAAGGTTTAACTCTGTGAGAGGAATGCACACTTCGCAAGTCAGTTTGTTAGATAATTCATTCTAGTTTTTGTTCTGGGATATTTGCTTTTTTGCCATTGGCGCCAATGAGCTCCCAAATGTCCTTTCGCAGAATGATCAAAAACATTGTTCCCTAACTGCTGAATGCAAGGAGAGGTATAATTCTGTGAGATGAATGCACATATCACAAAGCTGTTTCTCAGAAAGATTCTTTCCAGTTTTCATCTGAAGATATTTCCTTTTTCACCATTGGCCTCAATGTGTTCCCAAATATAGCTTCACAGATACCACAATTACATTGTTTCCCAGATATCTTCTTTCTAGTTTTCCTGGGACATTTACTTTTTCACCATTGACCTAAATGAGCTACAAAATGTTTATTTGCAGAATAAACTAAAACAGTGTAACTACACTGCTGAATCCACAGAATGGTTTAACTCTATGACATGAATGCACACTTTGCAAAGCAGTTTCTCAGAAAGTTTCTTTCTAGTCTTTCTCAGAAGATATTTCCTTTTCCTCTGTATGCCTCAGAGCACTACCCAATATCTCTTCACAGAATACAAGAAAACATTGTTTCCAAACTGCTGAATGAAAATAACTGTTGTTCCCTAGTTGTTCCCACAAGATGTTCTCACAAGATGTTTCCTTTTTCACTCTAGGCCTCAAAATGCTACTAAATACCTCTTCGGAAAATCCAAGAAAACACTGTTTCCAAACTGCTGAATAAAAGAAATCTTTACGTCTGTGAGACGAATGTGAAAATCACAAGTGGCTTTGTCAGATAATTTCCTTCTAGTTTTTGTACTGGGATATTCTCTTTTTTGCCATTGGCCTCAAGGATCTCCCAAATGTCCATTAGCAGAATGAACAAAAACAGCATTTCCAAACTGCTGAATACAAATAAATCTTTAACTCTGTGAGATGAAAAAAACTCATCTGAAAGCAGTTTCCAAGGAAGTTTATTTCTACTTTTTATCTCAATGTATTTTCTTTTTCATCGTAGACCTCAATGTACTACCAGATATCTCTTCACAGACTCTAAGAAAACAGTGCTACCAAACTACTGAATGAAAAGAAAGGATTAACTCTGTAGCATAAACGGACAAGTCACAAAACAGTTTCTCAGATATCTGCCTTCTACTTTGTATCCTTGGATATTCAGTTTTTCACCTTTGGCCTCAATGAGCTCCCAAAAGTCCATTCGCAGAATGGACAATAACCATGTTTCCAAAATGACGAATCCAAAGAAAAGTTTAACTCTGTGATATTAATGCACATATCCCACAGCAGTTACTCAGAAACATTGTTTCTACTATTTATCTGAAGATGATTCCTTTTTCATCATAGGCCTCGATGTGCTACAGAATATCTCTTGGCAGATTCTAAGAAAACAGTGTTTCCAAACTGCTGAATGAAAAGTCAGGTTTCACTCTGCGAAATGAATGCACAGATCAAAGGACAGTGTGTCAGATAACCTCCTTCTAGTTTTTACCCTGGGGTATTTGCTTTCTCGCCATTGACCTCAAAGAGCACCGAAGTGTTCCGAAACTGCTGAATCTAAAGCGAGGTTTAACTCTTTGTGATCAATGCACACATCACAAAGCAGTTTTTCAGAAAGCTCTGTCTAGTTCTTTGCACAATATATTTCCTTTTTCACTCTAGGCCTCAAAGAGCTAACAAATATCACTTCAGAGAATCCAAGAATACACTGTTTCCAAGTGTGGAATGAAAAGAAATCTGTAACTCTGTGAGATGAATGCACATTTCACTGGTCAGTTTGTCAGATAATTTCCCTCTAGTTTTTCTCCTGGGATACTCGCTTTATTGCCATTGGCCTCAAAGAACTCCCAAATGCCCATTTCCAGAATGAACAAAACCAGAGTTCCAAAACTGCTGAATCCAAAGGGAGGTGTAACTCTGTAAGATGAATGCACACATAACAAAGCAAATTCACAGAAAGATTTTTTCTAGTTTTCATCTGAAGGTATTTCCTTTTTCATCATTGGCCTCAATGTGCTCCCAAATATACCTTCACAGATATTACAGAAACAGAGTTTCATAACTGCTGAATGAAAAGAAATGTTTAACTCTGCGAGATGAAAGCACACATCACAAAGCAATCTGTCAGATATCTTCTTTCTAGTTATTTTGGGAAACTCACTTTTTCGCCATTGACCTCAATGAGTTACCAAATGTCCATTCGCAGAATAAACAAAAACAATGTAATCACACTGCTGAATCCACAAAATGATTTAACTCTGTGACATCAATAGACATATCACAAAGCAGTTTCTCAGAAAGCTTCTTTCTACTTTTTCTCAGAAGCTATTTCCTTTTCCTCTGTAGGTCTCAAAGTGCTACCAAATGTCTCTTCACAGAATACAAGAAAACACTTTTTCCAAACTGCTGAATGAAAATAACTGTTTATCTCTGTGAGATGAATGCACCAAACACAACTCAGTTTGTCAGATAACTTCTTGTACTTTTTATTCTGTGATATTTGCTTTTTCACCATTGGCCTCAAAGAGAACAGAAATATCCATTCCCAGAATGGACAAAAACAGTGTTCTGAAACCGCTGAATCCAAAGAAACGTTTAGATGTTTGAGATGAATGCACACATCACAAAACAGTTTTTCAGAAAGCTTCTCTCTAGTTCTTTGCACAAGATGTTTCCTTTTTCACTTCTGGCCTCAAAGGGCTACCAAATATCTCTTCAGAGAATCACAGAAAACACTGTTTCTAAGCTGCTGAATGAAAGAAATCTTTATCTCTGTGAGACAAATGCAAAACTCACAAGTCAGTTTTTCAGATAACTTCCTGCTAGTTCCTATCCTGGGATATTCCCTTTTTCACTATTGGCCTCAATGATCTCCCAAATGTCCATCTGCAGAATGGACAAAACTGGTGTTTCCAAACTGCTGAATCCAAAGAAAGCTTTAACTCTGTGAGATGAATGAACACATCAGAGAACAGTTTCCAAGGAAGATTCTTAACACGTTTTTTCTGAATATATTTCCTTTTTCATCAAGGTTTCAATGTGCCACCTAGTAATTCTTCACAGATTCTAAGCAAACAGTGCTACCAAACTGCTGAATGAGAAGTAAGGATTAATTCTGTAACACGAATGGACCCATCAAAAAGTAGTTTCTCAGATCTCTGCCTTCTAGTTTTTATCCTTGGACATTCAGTTTTTCACCATTAGTCTCAATAAGCTCCCAAAAGTCCATTTGCAGAATGAACAATGGCTGTGTTTCTCGATCTCCTGACCTCGTGATCTGACCGTCTTGGCCTCCCAAAGTGCTGGGATTACAGGCTTGAGCCACAGTGCCTGGCCTCAATATCTGTGTTTCTAAACTGATGAATCCAAAGAAAGATTTAACTCTGTGAGACGAATGCACCTATCACACAGCAGTTACTCAAAAACATTGCTTCTACAATTTATCTGAAGATATTTACTTTTTCACCGTAGGCCTCAATGCGCTACCAAATATCTCTTCACAGATTCCAAGAAAATAGCCTTTCCAAACTGCTAAATGAAAAGACAGGTTTCACTATGAGAGATGAATGCACACGTAAAAGGGCGGTTTGTTAGGTAACTTCCTTCTAGTTTTTGTCCTGGGATATTCGCTGTTTTGCCATTGGCCTCAATGAGCTTAAAAATGACCTTTCTCAGACTGGACAAAAACTTTGTTCCCAAACTGCTGAATCCAAAGAGCATTGTAATTCTGTGATATGAATGCACACATCACAAAGCAGTTTCTCAGAAAGATTCTTTCTAGTTTTGATCTGAAGATATTTCCTTTTTCACCATTGGTCTCAATGTGCTTCCAAATATACCTTCACAGATACTACAAATACAGTGCTTTCTGACTGCTGAATGAAAAAAAAAAGTTTAACTCTGTGAGATGAATGCACACATCACAAAGCTGTTTCTCAGATATCTTCTTTCTAGTTATCCTAGGTTATTCACATTTTCGCCATTGACCTCAATGAGCTACCAAATGAACATTCGCAGAATAAACAAAAACAGTGTAATCACACTGCTGAATACACAGAGTGGTGTAACTCTTTGGCATGAATATGAACTTTGAAGCCAATGGCAAAAAACTGCATATCCAAAGATAGAAACTAGAAAGCAGATATCTGAGAAACTGCTTTGTGATGTGCCCATTCGTCTCACAGGTTTTATTGTTACTTTTCATTCTGCAGTTTGGTAACACTGTTTTCTTAGAATCTGCAAAGAGATATTTGGTAGTGCATTTAGGCCTACAATAAAAAAAGAAATAGATTCAGATAAAACCTAGAAAGAAGCTTCCTTGGAAACTTCTTCCAGATGTGTTGATTCATCGCATAGAGTTAAAGCTTTCTTTAGATTCAGCATTTTGGAACCACTGTTTTTGGTCCATACTGTGAAAGGACATTTGGGAGCTCATTGAGGCCAATGGTGAAAAAGCAAATATCCCAGGACAAAAACTAGAAGGAAATTATCTGACAAACCGACTTGTGATTTGTGCATTCATCTCACAGTGTTAAAACTGTCTTTTCATTCAGCAGTTTGGAAACTGTGTTTACTTGGATTCTCCAAAGAGATATTTGGTAGCACTTTGATGCCTGTGGTGAAAAAGAAAATATCTTCAGATAAAAACTAGAAAGAAATTTTCTGAGAAACTGCTTTGTGATGTGTGCATTCATCTCATAGAGATCAATCTTTCTGTGGATTCAGCAATTTGGGAACACTGCTTTTGCCCATTCTGCGAATGGATATTTGGGAGATCTTTGAGACCAGTGGTGAATAAGTGAATATCCCAGGATAATAACTAGGAGGAAGTTGTCTGACAAACCTTCCTTTGATGTGTGCATTTATCTTGCACAGGACCTGTTTATCACAGAATAAACAAAAACAGTATTACTACATTGCTGAATCCAAAGAAAGGTTTAACTCTGTGAAATGAATGCACACCTCACAAAGCAGTTCCTGAGAAAGCTTCTTTCTAGTTTTTATCTGATGCTATTTCCTTTTTCACCAGCAGCCTCGATGTGCTCCCAAATATACCTCCACGGAGACTACAAAAACTGTGTTTACAAACTTCCGAATGAAAACAAAGTTTTAAATCTGCAAGATGAATGCACACATCACAGAGCGGTTTCTCAGATATCTTTTTTGTAGTTTTTATCCTGGGATATTCACTTTTTCACCATTGACATCAATATACTACCAAATGTAAGTTCACAAAATAGACAAAAACAGTGTTGCCATACTGCTGAATCCAAAGAAAAGTTTCTCTCTAGTTTTTCTCACAAGATAATTCCTTTTTTGTCATGAGCCTCAACCGTGTTTCCAAACTGATGAATCCAAAGAAAGGTTTAACTCTGTGAGATAAATGCACACATCACAAAGCAATTTCTCAGAATGCTTCTTTCTAACTTTTTTCAGATTATATTTCATTTTCCCTTGTAGGCCTCAAAGCACTACCAAATATCTCTTCGGAGAATCCAAGAAAACACTTTTTCCTAATTACTGACTGAAAAGAAATCTTTAACCCTGTGAAACGAATGCAAAAATCACAAGTTGGTTTGTTAGATAATTTCCTGCTAGTTTTTACCCTGGGATATTTCTCTTTTTGCCATTGGCCTCAAAGAGCACCCAAAACGTCCATTCACAGAATGGATAAAAACAATTTTTCCAAACTGCTGAATCCAAAGAAACATTTGAATCTGTGAGATGAACGGACACATCACAAAGCAGTTTCTCAGAAAGCTTATTTCTACTATTTATCTGAAACATGTCCTCTTTCACAGGAGGCCTCAATGCAGTACTGAATATCTCTTTGGAGATTGTAAGAAAACACTGTTTCCAAGCTGCTGAATAAATACAAAGAAAGTTATAATTTTGTGATATGAATGTACCCATCACAAAGCAGTTTCTCAGAAAACTTCCTTATTATTTTTGTCTGCATATGTTTCCTTTTTCACCAGAGACCTCAATCCACTCCCAAATGTCCCTGCACAGGTTCTACACATGCAGTGTTTCCAACCTGTTGAATGAAAATAAAGGTTTAACTCTGCGAGATGAATGCACACATCACAGAACGATTTCTCAGATGGGTCCCTTCTAGTGTTTAGGCTGGGATATCCACTTTTTGGCAATTGGCTTAAATTAGCTCCCAAATATCCATTGGCAGAATGGACCAAAACTGTGTTTCCTAACTGCTGAATCAATGGAAAGTTTTAACACTGTGAGATGAGTGCACACATCCCAAAGCAGTTTCTCAGAAAGCATCTTTTTTGCTTTTATCTGAAGATGTTTCCTTTTTCACCATAGAACTAAATGCACTCACAAATATCCCCTCACAGGTTCTACAAACACAGTGTTTCCAATCTATTGAATGAAAATAAAGGTTTAGCTGTTTGAGATGAATGCACACATCACAAAACGATTTCTCAGATGGCTTCATTCTAGTGTTTATCCTAGGATATTAACTTTGTAGCCATTTGCTTCAATGAGCTCCTAAATGTCCATTTGCAGAATGGACAAAAACTGTGTTTCCTAAGAGATGATTCGAAAGAAATGTTTAACACTGTGAGATGAATGCACACATCACAAAGAAATTTCTCAGAATGATTCTGTCTACTTTCTTTTTTTTTTTTTTTTTTTTTTTTTTTTTTTGAGACGGAGTCTCGCTCTGTCGCCCGGGCTGGAGTGCAATGGCCGGATCTCAGCTCACTGCAAGCTCCGCCTCCTGGGTTTATGCCATTCTCCTACCTCAGCCTCCCGAGTAGCTGGGACTACAGGCACCCGCCACCTCGCCCGGCTAGTTTTTTGTATTCTTTAGTAGAGACGGGGTTTCACCGTGTTAGCCAGGATGGTCTCAATCTCCTGACTTTGTGATTCGCCCGTCTCGGCCTCCCAAAGTGCTGGGATTACAGGCTTGAGCCACCGCACCCAGCCTGTCTAGTTTCTATCTGGAGAAGTTTGCTTTTTCACCAAAGGCCTCAAAGTGCTTCCAAATATCCCTTTGCAGATACTAAAAAAACAGTGTTTAAAAACTGCTGAATGAAAAGAAAGGTTTAACTCTCTGAGATGAATAGACACATCATAAAGGAGTTTCTCAGAAAGCTTCTTTCTAGTTTCTGTCTGAAGATGTTTTCTTTATCACCATAAGCCTCAAAGTGCTCCCAAATATCCATTTGCAATTTCTACAAAAACAATGTTTCTAAACTGCTGAATCCAAAGAGAGGTTTAACTCTAGGAGGTGAATGCGCACATCCCAAGCAGTTTCTCAGAAAGCATCTTTCTAGTTTTTATCCAAAGATGTTTCCCTTTTCAACATAGATCTCAATGAGCGCCAAAATATCCCTCCACAGTTTCTACAAACACAGTGTTTCCAGCCTGTTGAATGAAAATAAAAGTTTAACTCTGTGAGATGAATGCACATATCACAAAGTGATTTCAGAGATGGCATCCATCTAGGGTTTTTCCCGGGATATTCCCTTTTTCGCCATTTGTCTCAATGAGCTCCCAAATATCCATATGCAGAATGAACCAGAACAGTGTTTCCTAAGTGTTAAATCGAAAAGAAGGGTTTGACACTGTGAGGCAAAGACATACATCACAAAGTAGTTTCTGAGAATACTTCTGTCTCTTCTTTATCTGAAGAGGTTTGCTTTTCCACAGTAGGCCTCAAGACACTTCCAAATATCCCCTTGCAGATTCTACAAAAACAGTGTTTAAAAACAGGAGAATGTAAAGAAAGTTTTAACTCTGTGAGTTGCATGCATACATCATATGCATGCAACTTCGGTGTCTTAGATAGCTTCCTTCTAGTTTTTATCATGGGAGAATCCCTGTTTTGCCTTTGTCCTAATTAGTTCCCAAATGTCCATTCACAGAATGGAAAAAAACAGGGATTCCAATCTGCTAAATAGAAAGAAAGGTTTAACTCTGTGAGATTAATGCACACATCACAAAACAGGTTTTCAGAAAGCTTCTTTCTAGTTTTAATCTGAACCTATTTCCTTTTTCACCATAGGCCACAGTGTGCTCCCAAATATCCCCTTGCAGAATGGAAAAAAAAAAAAAAAACAGTGTTTCCAAACTGCTGAATGAAAAGTAAGGTGTAACTCAGTGATAAGAATGCACACATCACAAAGCAGTTTCTCAGAAAGCTTCCTTCTTTTTATCTGAAGATGTTTCCTGTTTCAGAGTAGACCTCAATGCACTCCCAAATACCCTTTGCAGAATCTAAAAACACAATGTTTCCAACACGTTGAATGAAAAGAGAGTTTTAACTCTGTGAGATGAATTCGCACATCACAAAGCGGTTACTCGCGTAGCTTCCTTCCAGAATTTTTTCTGGGATATTTGCTTTTTCGCTTTTGGCCTCAAAGATCTCCCATATGTCCATTGGCAGAATGGACCAATACAGTGTTTCTTACCGGCTGAATTGAAATAAACGCTTAACACAGTGAGATGAATGCACACGTCACAAAGAAGTTTCACAGAATGCTTCTGTCTACTTTTTTTCTGAAGAAGTTTGCTTTTTCACTGTAAGCCCTAGTGGACTTCAAATATCCCTTCACAGATCCTACAAAAACAGAGTTTAAAACTGCTGAATCCAAAGAAAGTTTTAACTTTACGAGATGAATGCACACATCAGGCCAAATCACTTTCTCAGAAGGCTTCTTTCTGGTTTTTAACTGAAGATGTTTCTTTTATCACCATAGACCTCAATGCACTCCCAAATATCCCTTTGCAGATCCTACAAGCACAATGTTTCCAACCTGTGGAATGAAAATGAAGCTTTAACTCTGCAAGGTAAACACATACATCACAAAGCGATTTCTCAGATGGCTTCCTTCTAGTGTTTATTCTGGGATATTTGCTTTTTCACCATAGGCCTCAATGTGCTCCCAAACGTTCATTCACAATATGGAAGAAAACAGTGTTTCCTAACTGTTGAATCGAAAGAAAGGTTTTAACACTGTGAGATGATTGCACACATCACAAAGAAGTTTCTCAAACTGCTCTGTCTAGTTGTTTTCTGAAGAATTTGGCTTTTTCAATGTAGGCCTCAATGCACATCCAAATATCTCTTTTTAGTTTCTACAAAAACAGTTATTTAATCTGCTGAAGGAAAAGCAAGGTTAAATTCTGTGAGTTGAATGTGCACATCACAAAGTGATGTCTTACATAGCTTCCTTCTAGCTTTTATGGTGGGATATTCCCTTTTTCAACTCTGTCCTAACAAGCTCCCAAATGCCCTTTTGCAGAATGGACAAAAACAGGTTTTCCAATCTGATAAATAGACAGAAAGGTTTAATTCGGTGAGATGAATGCCCACATCACAAAGCTGTTTTTCAGAAAGCTTCTTTCTAGTTTCTGTCTGAAGTTATTTCCTTTTTCACCATAGGCCTCAATATGCTACCAAATATCTCTTCGCAGATTCTACAAACACTCTGCTTCCAAACTGCTGAATAAAAAGTTTAAGTCTGCGAGATGAATGCACACATCACAAAGCAGTTTCTCAGATACCTTCCTTCTAGTTTTTACCTTGGGATATTCCCTTTTACTCCACTGGCCTCAATGAGGTCCCAAATGTGCATTCACAGAATGGAAAAAAACGGTGTTTCAAAACTGCTGATTACAAGGAAAGTTATACCTCTGTGAGGTGAATGTTCACATCACAAAGTTGCTTCTCAGAAAGTTTCTTTCTTCTTTTTATCTGATGATGTTTCCTTTTCACCACAGGCCACAATGCAATCCAAAATATTCCTGTGCAGATTCTACAAAAACAGTGTTTCAAAACTGCTGACTGAAAAGAAAGGTTTAACTCTGCGAGATGAATTCACACATCACAAAGCAGTTTCCAACACAGCTTCCTTCTAGATTTTATCCTAGGATATTTGCTTTTTCACTTTTGACCTCAAATAGCTCAAAATGTCCATTGGCAGAATGGACAAAAACAGGGTTTCCAGATTGATTAATTGAAAGAAAGTTTTAACTCTGTGAAATGAATACACACATCATGAAGTAGTTTCTCTGAAAGCTTCTTTCTATTTTCTATCTGAAGACGTTTTCTTTATCACCAGAGGCTTAACGTGCTCCCAATTGTTCCTTCGCCATTTCTACAAAAGCAGTGTTTCTTAACTGCTGAATCCAAAGAGAGGTTTAACTCTAGGAGGTGAATGCACACATCCCAAGCAGTTTCTCAGAAATCTTCTTTCTTGTTTTTATCTGAATGTTTCCTTTTTCACCAAAGACTTCAATGTGCTCCCAAATATCCCTTCACAGATTCTACAAATACAGTATTTCCAACTTGTTGAATGAAAATAAAGGTTTAAATCTGTGGGATGTATTCACACATCAAAAAGCTATTTCTCAAAAGGCTTCCTTCTAGTGTTTATCATGGGATCTTGGCTTTTTTTTTGCCTTTGGCCTCAATCAGCTCTGAAATATCCAATACCAGAATGGACAAACACAGTATTTCCAAACTGCTGAATTGAAAGAAAGTTTTAACTCTGTGAGATAATACACACATCACTAAGCAGTTGCTCAGAAACTTTCTTTCTAGTTTCTATTTGAATATGTTTACGTTATCACCATAGGCCTCAACGCACTCCCAAATATCTCTTCAGAGTTTCTACAAAAACAGTACTTGTAAACTACTGAATCCAAAGAAAGGCTTAACTCTAGGAGATGAATGCACACATCCCAAAAGAGTTTCTCATAAAGTTTCTTTCTTGTTTTTATCGGAAGCAGTTTCTCAGATGGCTTCCTCCTTGTGTTTATCCTGGGATATTCACTTTTTTCGTCACTTGCCTCAATGAGTCCCAAATGTCCATTTGCAGAATGGATCAAAGCAGTGTTTCCTAACTGCTGAATGGAAAGAAAGGTTTAGCAATGTGAGATGAATACATGTATCACAAAGAAGTTTCTCAGAATGCTTCTATCTATTTTTTATCTGAACAGGTTTGCTTTTTGAAAACAGGCTTCAATGTTCCTCCAAATAATCATTGGCAGATTCCACAAAAACAGTTTTTAAAACCTGTGGAATGAAAAGAAACTTTTAAATCTGTGAGTTGAACGCACATGTCACAAAACTGTGACTTACAGTGCTTCCTTCTAGAATTTAGCTTTGGATAAAACCTTTTACGTCTTTGTTCCAGTGAGCTCTCAGATTTCCATTCTCAGAATGGACAAAAACAGGGTTTCCAATCTGTTGAGTAGAAATAAATGTTTAATTCTGTGAGATGAATGCACACATCATAAAGCAGTTTCTCAGAAAGCTTCTTTCTACTTTTTATTTGGAGATAATTCCTTTTTCACAATAGTTCTCAGTACACTCCCAAGTATCCCTTCGCAGATTCTGGAATGAAAACTGCTGAATGAAAAGAAAAGTAAAACTCTGCGAGATGAATGTATACATCACAAAGCTGTTTCTCAGATAGATTCCTTCTAGTGTTAATCCTGAGATATTCCCTTTTTCACCATTGTCCTTGAAGAGCTCTAAAATGTCCATTCACAGAATGGGAAAAAAAACAGTGTCTTCAAATTGCTGAATCCAAAGAAAGATTTAACTCTGTGAGATGAATGGACATATCACAAATCAGTTTCTCAGAAAGCTTCTTTCTACTTTTTCTCTGAAGATGTTTCCTCTTCCACCTTCAGTCTCAATACACTCCCAAATGTCCCTTTGCAGATTCTATGAAAAGAGTGTTTCCAAACTGCTGAATGAAAAGAATGTTTTAACTCAGAGATGAATGTACGCATCACCAACTGGTTTCTCAGATAGCTTCCTTCTAGTTTTAATCCTGGTATACAAACATTTTTCCATTGTCCTCAATGAGATCTAAAATCTCCATTTGCAGAATGGACAAAAACAAGTTTTACAAAATGATGAATGCAAAGGAAAGTTTAACCCTGTGAGATGAATGGACACATCACAAAGCAGTTTCTCAAAAAGCTTCCTTCTAATTTTTACCTGAAGATGCTTCCTTTTTCACTATAGGCCTCAAGGCGCTCCCAAATATCCTTTCACAGATTATACAAAAAACAGTTTCCAAAAGGCTGAATGAAAAGGAAGGTTTAACTCTGTCAGGTGAATGCACACAGTGCAAAGTGATTTCTCAAATAACTCCCTTCTAGTTTTTATCCTGGGATATTCGCTTCTTCACTATTGGCCTTAATGAGTTCCCACATGTCCATTCGTAGAACAGACAAAAACAGCGTTTTCCAATCTGTTGAATCAAAACAAAGGTTTAACTCTGTGAAGTGAGTTCACACATCCCAAGGCAGTTTCTCAGGAAGCTTCTTTCTACTTGTATCCAAAGATACTTCCTCTTTCACCAAAGGGCTCAATGCACTCCCAAATATCACTTTGCAGATTCTACAAAAACTGTTTCCAAACTGCTGAATGAGAAGAATGGTTTAACTCTGTGAGATGAATGCAAACATCACAAACCGATTTCTCAGGCAGCTTCCTTCTAGTTTTTATCCTGATAAACTCCCTTTTTCACCTTTGGTCTCAATGAACTCCCAAATGTCCATTCGCAGAATGAACAAAAACAGTGTTTCCAAACTGCTGAATCCAAAGAAAGGTTTAACTCTGTGACATAAATGAACACATCACAAAGCAGTTCCACAGAAAGCTTATTTCTACTTTTTATGTTAACATGACTCCTTTTACACCCTAGGCCTCAATGTGCTCCCCAATATGCCTTCACAGATTCTACAAAAACAGTGCTTTTCAACTGATGAATGAAAACAAATATTTATCTCTGTGAGACAAATGCACACATCACAAAGCCTTTTCTCAGATAGCTTCCTTCTAGTTTTTATCCTGGAGTATTCACTTTTTTGCCATTGGCCTCAGTGAGTTCCCAAATGTCCATTCAAAGAATGGGCACAAACAGTATTTCCAAACTGCTGAATCCAAAGAAAAGTTTAATTCTGTAAGATGAATGAACACATCAAGAGGCAGTTTCTCAGAAAGTTTCTTTCTAGTTTTCATCTGAAGGAGTTTTCTTTTTCACCCTAGGTCTCAATGCGATCCCAAATATCTCAGTGCAGATTCTGGAAAACTAGTGCTTCCAAGTTGCTGAATGAAAAGTGAGGTTTAATTATGTCTGGTGAATGCACATAACGAAAAGTGGTTTCTTAGATAACTTCCTTCTAGTTTTTATCCAGGGATATTCCCTTCTTCGCTATTGGCCTTAATGAGGTCCCAAATGTCCATTTGCAGAATAGATAAAAACAGTGTTTCCAAACTGCTGAATCCAAAGAAATGTTTAACTGTGTGAGGTGAATGTACACATCACAAAGCAGTTTCTCAGAAATCTTCTTTCTACTTTTTATGTGAACATGTTTCCTGTCTCACCATAGGCCTCAATGCTCACCCCAATATCCCTTCACAGATTCTACAAAAAAAGTGCTTCCAAACTGTTGAAAGAAAAGAAAGTTTATCTCTGAGAGGTGAATGCACACATCAAGAAGTGGTTACTCATAGATATTCACTTTTTCTCCATTGACCTCAAGGAGCTCCCAAGTATCCATTCATAGAAAGGACATAAACAGTGTTTGCAAAAGGCTGTATACAAAGAAAGGTTTAACTCTTTGAGATGAATGGAAAAATCACAAAGCAGTATCTCAGAAAACTTCTTTCTAGTTTTTATGTGAACATCTTTCTGTTTTTACTGTAGGCCTCAATGCACTCCCAAATATCCCTTCTTAGATACTACAAAAACAGTGTTTCCAAATTGCTGAATGAGACAAAAAGTTTATCTCTGCAAAATGAATGCACACATCACAAAGAGGTTTCTCAGATAGCTTCCTTCTAGTTTTCATCCTGGGATATTCACTTTTTCACCCTTGGCCTCAGTGAGAGCTGAAATGTTCATTCACAGAATGGACAAAACACTGTTTCCAAACTGCTGAATGAAAAGAAATCATTAACTCTGTGAGACAGATGCACAAATCGCAAGTGGGTTTGTCAGATAACTTCCTTCTAGTTTTTGTCCTGAGATATTCACTTTTTTGCCATTGGCTGTAAATATCTCCCAAATGTCCATTTGCAGAATGGACAAAAACAGTGTTCCCAAACTGCTGAATCCAAAGAAAGCTTTAACTGTTTGAGATGAATGAACATATCCAAAAGCAGTTTCTCAGGAAGCTTCCTTCTATTTTTTATCTGAAGTTATTTCATTTTTAATCATAGTCCTCAATGTGCTACCAAATATCTCTTTGCACATTCTAACAGTGCTAACAAACTGCTGAATAAAAAGAAAGGTTTAACTCTGCAAATTGAATAGACATATCACAATGCAGTTTATCAGATATATTCCTTTTAGTTTTTATCCTGGGATATTCAGTTTTATGCCATTGGCCACAATGAGATTCCAAATGTCCATTTACAGAATGGACAAAAACCATGTTTCCAAACTGATGAATTCAAAGAAAGGTAAAATTTTGTGAGATGAATGCACACATCACAAAGCAGTTAGTCAGAAACATCGTTTCTACTATTTACCTGTAGATATTTCCTCTTTCACAGTAGGCCTCAATGCACTACAAAATATCACTTCACAGATTCTAAGAAAACGGGGTTTCCAAACTGTTGAATGAAAAGACAGCTTTCAATCTGCGAGATGAATGCACACATCACAGGTTGGTTTGTCAGATAACATCCTTCTAGTTTTTATTCTAGGATATTCACTTTTTCACCATTGGCCTCAAAGGTCTCCCAAATGTCCATTCACAGAATGGACAAAAACAGTGTTACCAAACTGGTGAATGAAAAGAAATGTATAACTCTGTGAGAGGAATGTACAAATCACAAGTCAGTTTGTCAGATAACTTAATTCTAGTTTTTATCCTGGGATATTCACTTTTTCACCAATGGTCTCAAAGAGCTTCCAAACATCCATTTACAGAATGGACAAAAACAGTGTTCCAAAACTGTTAAATCCAAAGAAAGATTTAACTCTGTTAGATAAATGCACACATCAGAAAGCAGTTTCTCAGAGAGGTTCTTTCTAGTTTGTATCTGAACTTATTTCCTTTTTCACAGGAGACCACAATGCACTACCAAATATTTCTACGCAGGTTTTAAGAAAACAGTGTTTCCAAACTGCTGAATCCAAAGAAAGCTTTAACTACGTAAGATGAATGAACACAACCAAAAGCAGTTTCCCAGGAAACTTCTTTCTAGATTTTATCTGAATGCATTTCCTTATCCATCATAAGCCTCAATGTGCTACCAAATATCTCTTCGCAGATTCTAAAGGTGCTAAGAAACTGCTGAATGAGAGGAAAGCTTTAACTCTGCATCATGAATGGACACATCACAAAACAGTTTCTCAAATATCTTCCTTCTAATTTTTATCCTGGAATATTCAGTTTTACGCCTTTGGCCTCAATGAGCTTCCCAATGTCTGTTTGCAGAATGGACAAAAATAGTGTTTTAAAACTGATGAATCCAAAAAAAGGTTTAACTCTATGAGATGAATGCATACATTACAAAGCAGTTACTCAGAAACATTATTTCTACAATTTATCTGAAGATAATTCCTTTCTCACTGTAGGCCTCAATGTGCTACTGAATATCTCTTTGCAGTATTTCCAAACAGTATTTCCAAACTGCTGAGTGAGAAGACAGGTTTCACTCTGTGAGATGAATGTACACATCAGAGGTAGGTTTATCAGACAACTTCCTTCTAGTTTTTATTCTGGTGTATTCACTTATTCCCCATTAGCCTGAAAGATCTTCCAAACGTCCATTCGCAGAATGGACAAAAACAGTATTCTGAAACTGCTGAATCCAAAAAAAGGTTTAAACCTGTCAGATAAATGCTGACATCACAAAGCAGTTTCTCAGAAAGTTTCTTTCTAGTTTTTATCTGAAGATATTTTCTTTTTTAAAGTAGGCCTCAAAACACTACCAAATATCTCTTCAGAGAATCCAAGAAAACACTGTTTCCATACTTCTGAATGAAAAGGAATATTTCATTCTGTGAAATGAATGTACAAATCACAAGACGGTTTGTCCAATAACTTCCTTCCAGTTTTTATCCTGGGATATTCCCTTGTTCACCACTGAACTCAAAGAGCACCCAAATGTACATTCACAGAAAGGACAACAAAAGTGTTCCAAAACTGTTGAATCCAAAGAAAGGTTTAACTCTGAGAGATGAATGCACACATCACAAGGCAGTTTCTCAGAAAACTTATTTACAGTTTTTATCTGAAGACATTTCCTTTTTCACTGCAGGAATCAAAGTGCTTCCAAACATGTCTTCGGAGAATCCGAGAAAACATTGTTTCCAAACTGCCGAATGAAAAGAAATGTTTAACTCTGTTAGATGAATGTACAAATCACAAGTGAATTTGTCAGATAACTTCCTTCTAGTTTTTATCCTGGGATATTCACATTTTTGCCATTGGTCTCAAAGAGCTGCCAAAGGTCCATTAGCAGAATGGACAAAAACATTGTTCGCAAACTGCTGAATCCAAAGAGAGGTGTAACTCTGTGAGATGAATGCACATATCACAAAGCAGTTTCTCAGAAAGAATCTTTCTAGCTTTCATCTGAAGATATTTCCTTTTTCACCATTGACCTCAATGCACTCCGAAATATACCTTCATAGATACTACAAAGACAGTGTTTCCTAATTGCTGAATCCTAAGAAAGATTTAACTATGTGAGATGAATGCACACACTACAAAGCAGTTTCTTAGAAAGCTTCTTTCCATTTTTTTCTGAAGATGTTTCCTTTTCCACCACAGGTATCAAAACGCTACCAAACATCTCTTCAGAGAATCCAAGAAAACACTGTTTCCAAACTGCTGAATGAAATGAAAGGTTTAACTCTGTGAGAGGAATTCACACTTCACAGGTTGATTTGTCAGTTAACATCCTTCTATTTTTTATCCTGGAATATTTGCTTTTTCTCCATTGGCCTCAATGAACTCCCAAATGTCCTTTTTCAGAATGGACAAAAACATTGTTCCCAAACTGCTGAATCAAAAGAGAGGTGTAATTCTGTGAGATGTATGCCCACATCACAAAGCAGTTTCTCAGAAATATTCGTTCTAGCTTTCATCTGAAGGTATTTCCTTTTTCTCCATTGGTTTCAATGTGCTTACAAATATACCTTCACAGATACTACAAAAACAGTGTTTCCAAACTGCTGAATGAAAAGAAATGTTTGTGTGAGATGAATGCACACTTTACAAAACAGTTTCTCAGATATATTCTTTTTAATAATCCTGAGATATTCACTCTTTTGACACTGACCTCAATGAGCTACAAAATGTCCATTCACAGAATAATCAAAAACAGTGTAACCACACTGCTGATTCCACAGAATGGATTAACTTTGTGACATAAATGTGCACATCACAAAGCAGTTTCTCAGAAAGCTTCCTTCTAGTTTTTCCTAAAAGATATTCCTTTTCCTCTGTAGGCCTTAAAGCCCTACCCAGTATCACTTTGCAGAATATAAGAAAACACTGTTTCCAAACTGCTGACTGAAAACAACTGTTTAACTCTTTGATATGAATGCACAAAACACATTCTGTTTGTCAGATAACTTCCTTGTAATTTTTATTCTGGGATATTCACGTTTTCCCCATTGACCTCAAAGAAAACCCAAATGTCCATTCCCAGAAAGGACAAAAACAGTTTTGCAAAACTGCTGAATCCAAAGAAAGGTTTAACTCTTTGAGATGAATGCACACATCACAACGCAGTTTCTCATAAAGCTTCTCTCAAATTCTTCCAATAAGTGTTTCCTTTTTCACTCTAGGCCTGAAATCGCTACCTAATACAGCTTTGGAGAATCCGAGAAAACCCTGTTTCCATACTGCTGAATGAAAACAAATCTTTAACTCTGTGAGATGAATGCACAAATCGCAAGTCGGTTTGTCAGATAACTTCCTTCCAGTTTTTGTCATGGGATATTCATTTTTTCGCCATTGGCCTCAAAGATCTCCCAAATGTTCATTTGGAGAATGGACAGCAACAGTGTTTCCAAACTGCTGAACTCAAAGAAAGCTTTAAATCTGTGAGATAAATGTACACATCCAATGTCAGTTTCCAAGGAAGCTTCTTTCTAGATCTATCTGAATATATTTCCTTTTTCATCACAGTCATCAATATGCTACTAAATATCTCTTCACAATTTATAAGAAAACAGTGCTACGAAGCTGCTGAATGAAAAGGAATGATTGACATTGCAAAATGAATGGACACATCACAAAACAGTTTCTCAGATATCTGCCTTCCAGTTTTCTTCCTTGGATATTAAGTTTTTTGCCTTTGGCTTCAATGAGCTACAAAATGTCCATTTGCAGAATGGACAAAAACCGTGTTTCCAAACTGATGAATCTAAAGAAAAGTTTAACTCTGTGACATGAATGCACATATCACACAACAGTCACTCAGAAACATTGCTTCTACAATTTATCTGAAGATAATTCCTTTTTCACCGTTGGCCTCGGTGTGCTACTGAATATCTCTTCATAGATTCTAAGAAAACAGTGTTTCCTAACTGCTGAATGAAAAGATATGTTTCATTCTGTGAATGGCACTTTTTCAGATAACTTCCTTCTAGTTTTTATCCTGCGATGTTCCCTTATATACCATTGGCCTCAAAGATCTCCAAAATCTCCATTCACAGAATGGACATAAATAGTGTTTCAATCTGCTGAATCCAAAGAAATATTTAACTCTGTGAGATGTATGCACACATCACAAAGCCGTTTCTTAGAAAGCTTCTTTCTAGTTTTTATCTGAAGGCATTTCCATTTTCACTGCAGGCATCAAAGCGCTACCAAACATCTCTTCAGAGAATCTGAGAAAACACTGTTTCCAAGCTACTGAATAAAAAGAAATGTTTAACTCTGTGAGATGAATGTACAAATCACAAGTCAGTTTGTCAGATAACTTCCTTTTAGTTTTATCCGGAGATATTTGCTTTTTCACCATTGTCCTCAAAGAGCTCCCAAATGTCCATTCGCATAATGGACAAAAACAGTGTTACCAAACTACTAAATCCAAAAACTCGTTTAACTAGGTGAGTTGAATGCATACATCACAAAGCCCTTTCTCAGAAAGCATCTTTCTACTATTGATCTGAACAAATTTTGCTTATTTACAGGAGGCCTCAGTGCACTACTGAATATCTTCCCAGATTGTAAGAAAACAGTGTTTCCAAACTGCTGAATGAAAAGAAAGGTTTAACCCTGTGAGAGGATGGCACACTTCGCAGGTCGGTTTTTCAGATAACTTCCTTCTAGTTTTTGTCCTGGGATACTCACTTTTACATAATTGGCCTCAATGACCTCCCAAATGTCCTTTCACAGAATGGACAAAAACATTGTCCCCAAATTGCTGAATCCAAAAAGAGGTGTAACTCTGTGAGATGAATGCACACATCACAAAGCAGTTTCTCAGGAATATTCTTTCTAGTTTTCATCCGAAGATATTTTCTTTTTCACAATTGGCCTCAATGCACTCCCAAATATACCTTCAGAGATACTACACAAACAGTGTTTCCTAACTGTTGAATGAAAAGAAATGTTTAACTTTGTGAGATCATAGCACATATCACAAACAGCTTCTGAGATATCTTCTTTCTAGTTATCCTGGCCCTCCCTTTTTCACCATTGATCTCAAATTGCTACCAAATGTCCTTTCACTGAATAAACAAAAACATTGTGACTGCACTGCTGAATCCACATTAACTCTGTGACAGGAATGCACATTTCTCAATGCAGTTTCTCAGAAAGCTTCTTTCTAGCGTGTCTCAGAAAACATTTCCTTTTCCTCTGTAGTCCTCAAAGTGCTACCCAATATCTCTTTGCAGAATACAAGAAAACAGTGTTTCCAAACTTCTGAATGAAAAGAACTGTTTAACTCTGTCAGATGAATGCAATAAATACAAGTCGGTTTGTCAAAGAACTTCCTTGTACTTTCTATTCTATGATATTCGCTTTTACACCATTGGCCTCAAAGAGCACCCAAATGTCCACTCCCAGAGTGGACAAAAACAGTGTTCTGAAACTACTGAATCAAAAGAAAGGTTTAACTCTTTGAGGTGAATGCACACATGACAAAGCAGTTTTTCAAAAAGCTTCTCTCTATTTCTTCCCATAAGATGTTTCCTTTTCAACTCTAGGCCTCAAAGTGCTACCAAATATCTCTTTGGAGAATCCAAGAAAACAGTGTTTCCAAACTGCTGAATGAAAAGTAATCTTTAACTCTGTGAAATGAATGCACAAATCACAAGTCGGTTTGTCAGATAACTTGCCTCTAGCTTTTATCCTGGGATAGTTGCTTTTTCGCCATTGTCCTCAAAGATCTGCAAAGTGTCCATTCGCAGAATGGACAAAAACAGTGCTTCCAAACTGGTGAATCCAAAGAAAGCTTTAACTCTATGAGATGAATGACCACATCCAAAAGCAGTTTCCAAGGAAGCTTCTTTCTTGTTTTTATCTGAATATATTTCCTTTTACATTGTAGGCCTGAATGCACTACTAAATATCTCTTCGCAGATTCTAAGAATACAGGGCTACCAAACTGTGGAATGAAAAGAAAGGATTAACTCTGTAACATGAATGGGCACATCACAAGGCAGTTTCTGAGATATCTACCTTCTAGTTTTTATCCTTGGATATTCAGTTTTTTGTCATTGGCCTCAATGAGCTCCAAAATGTCCTTACACAGATTGGACAAAAACATTGTTCCCAAACTGCTGAATCCAAAAAGAGGTTTAGTTCTGTGAGATGAATGCACATATCACAAAGTAGTTTCTGAGAAATATTCTTTCTAGTTTTCATCTGAAGATATTTCCTTTTTCACCATTGACCTCAATGCGTTCCCAAATATACCTTCACAGATACTACAAATACAGTGTTTTCTAACAGATGAATGAAAGGAAATGTTTAACTCTCCGAGATAAATGCACACATCATAAAGCTGTTTCTCAGATATCTTCTTTCCAGTTATCCTGGGATATTCACAATTTCACCATTGACCTCAATGAGCTACTGAATGTCCATTCGCAGAATAAACAAAAACAGTGGAACCACACTCCTGAATCCACAGAATGTTTTAACTCTGTGACATGAATGTTAACATTGAGGCCAATGGCGAAAAACTGAATATCCATAGATAGAAACTAGAAGGCATATATCTGAGAAAGTGCTTTGTGATGTGTGCATTCATCGCATAAACTTCATCCTTTGTTTTCATTCTGCAGTTTGGTGGCACTGTATTCTTAGAATCTGCAAAGGGATATTTGGTAGCACATTGAGTCCCATAATGAAAAAGGAAATATATTCAGATAAAAAATAGAAAGAAGCTTCCTTGCAAACTTCTTTTGGATATGTTGAATCATCACACAGAGTTAAAGCTTTCTTTGGATTCTGCATTTTGGAAACACAGTTTTTGTCCATTCTGTGAAAGGACATTTGGGAGCTCAATGAGGCTAATGGCGAATAAGCGAATATCCTAGAACAAAAACTAGAAGGAAGTTATCCAACAAACTGATTCGTGATTTGTGCATCCATCTCACAGGGTTAAACCTGTATTTTCATTCAGTACTTTGAAAACAGTGTTTTCTCGAATTCTCCAAAGAGATATTTGGTAGCGCATTGAGGCCTGTGATGAAAAAGGAAATGTCTTCAGATAAAAACTAGAAACAAGCTTTTGGAGATACTGCTTTGTGATGTCTGCATTCATCTCCTAGAGTTAAATCTTTCTTTGGACTCAGCAATTTGGGAACATTGTGTTTGTCCATTCTGTGAATGGACATTTGGGAGATTTTGAGGTCAGTTGCAAATAAGTGAATATCCCAGTATAATAACTAGAAGGAAGTCGTTTGACAAACCTTCCTTTGATGTGTGCATTTATCTCACAGAGGGCCTGTTTGTCACAATAAACAAAGTCAGTGTTACTACACTGCTGTATCCAAAGAAAATTTTAACTCTGTGAGATGAATACACAACTCACAAAGCAGTTCCTCAGAAAGTTTCTTTCTAGTTTTTATCTGATGATATTTCCTTTTTCACAATTGGCCTCAATGTGCTCCCAAATATACCTGCACAGATACTACCAAAATGGTGTTCCCAAACTCCTGAATGAAAACAAAGTTTTAACTCTGCAAGATGAATACATACATCACAGAGCAGTTTCTGAGAAATTTCTCAGATATCTTTGTAGTTTTTATCCTGGGATATTCACTTTCTTGCCACTGACATCAATGAGCTACCAAATTCACAGAATAGACAAAAACAGTGTTGCCACACTGCTGAATCCAAAGAAAGGTTTAACACTGTGAGATGAAGGCACACATCAAAAAGCAGCTCCTCAGAAAGTTTCTCTCTAGCTTTTCTCACAAGATATTTCCTTTTTCACTGTGATCCTCAACTGTGTTTCCAAACTGTTGAAATCAAGGAAAGTTTTAACTCTGTGAGATGAATGCACACATCACAAAGCAGTTTCTCAGAAAACTTCTTGCTAATTTTTCTAGGATGATATATCCTTTTCCTCTGTAGGCCTCAAAGCACTACCAAATATCTCTTCAGAGAATCCAAGAAAACAATCTTTCCAATCTGCTGAGGGACAAGAAATGTTTAACCCTGTGAGACAAATGCAAAAATCACAAGTCAGTTTGTTAGATAACTACCTTCTAGTTTTTACCCCGGGAAATTCCCTTTTTTGCCATTGGCCTCAAAGAGCACCCAAAACGTCCATTCACAGAATGGATAAATCAGTGTTTTCAAACTGTTGAATCCAAAGAAAGGTTTGACTCTGTGAGGTGAATGTACACATCACAAAGCAGTTTCTTAGAAAGCTTATTTCTACTATTTATCTGAAGACATTTCCTTTTTCACAGGAGACCTCAATGCATTACCGAATATCTCTTCACAGATTGTACGAAAACACTGTTCCCAAACTGCTGAATAAATACAAAGAAAGTTACAATTCTGTGATATGAATACACACACCACACAGCGTTTTCTCAGAAAGCTTCTTTTTTTATTTTTATCTGAAGATGTTTCCTTTTCCACCAGAGACCTCAATTCACACCCAAATATCCCTGCACAGTATCTACATATGCAGTGTTTCCAACCTGTTGAATGAAAATAAACGTTTAATTCTGCGAGATGAATACACACTTCACAAAGTGATCTCTCAGATGGCTTCCTTCTAGTATTTAGGCTTCTTAACTGCTGAATCAATGGGTAATTTTAACACTGTGAGATGAATGCACACATCCCAAAGCAGTTTCTCAGAAAGCATCTTTCTTGTTTTTATCTGAATATGTTTCCTTTTTCACCATATACCTCAATGCACTCCCATACATCCCTTCACTGATTCTACAAACACAGTGTTTCCAAGCTATTGAATGAAAATAAAGGTTTAACTGTGTGAGATGAATGCACACATCACAAAACGATTTCTCAGGTGACTTCATTCTAATGTTTATCCTGGCATAATAACTTTTTAGCCATTGTCTTCAATGAGCTCCCAAATGTCCATTTGCAGGATGGACCAAAACAGTGTTTCCTAACTGTTGAATTGAAAGAAAGTTTTAACACTGTGAGATGAATGCACACATCACAATAAATTTCTCAGAATGATTCTGTCTGGTTTTTATGTGAAGAAGTTTGCTTTTTCACTGAAGGCCTCAATGTGCTTCCAAATATCCCTTTGCAAATACTACAAAAACTGTGCTTAAAAACTGCTGAATGAAAAGAAAAGTTGAACTCAGCGAATTGAACGCACACATCAGAACGGTGTCTTAAGATAGCTTCCTTCTAGATTTTATCATGGGATATTCCCTTTTTCGCCTTTGGACTAACTAACTCCCAAATGTCCATTCACAGAACAGACAAAAACAGGATTTCCCATCTGTTGAAGAGAAAGAAACATTTAACTCTGTGAGATGAAGGCACACATCAAAAAGCAGTTTTACAGAAAGCTTCTTTCTAGTTTTTATCTGCAGATACGTCCTTTTTCACCAGAGGCCACAATGTGCTCCCAAATATCCCTTCGCAGATTCTACAAAAATAGTGCTTCCAAACTACTGAATGAAAACAAAGACGTAACTCTGCAAGATGAATGCACACAAACCAGTTTCTCAGATAGCTTCCTTCTAGTTTTTAAACTGGGATATTCGCTTTTTCTTCAAAGGCCTCAATGAGTTCCCAAACATCCATTCGCAGAATGGACAAAAATGGTCTTTCCAAACTGCTGAATATAAAGAAAGTTATAACTCTGTGAGAGGAATGGAGACATCACAAAGCAGTTTCTCAGAAAGCTTCTCTCTTCTTATTATCTGAAGATAATTCCTTTTTCACCTCAGGCCACAGTGCGCTTCCAAATATTCCTGTGCAAATTCTACAGAAACAGTGTTTCCAACTGCTGACTTAAAAGAAAGGTTTAACTCTGCATGAGGAATTTACACATCACAAAGCTGTTTCTCACGTAGCTTCCTTCTAGGTTTTATCCTGGGATATTCTATTTTTCACTTTTGGCCTCAAAAAGCTCCCAAATTTCCATTGGCAGAATGGACAAAAACAGTTTCCAAACTGCTCAACTGAGGGAATGGATTAACTCTGTGAAATGAAAGCACACATCACAAAGTAGTTTTTCAAAAAGCTTCTTTCTAGTTTTTATCTGAAGATATTTCCTTTTTCACCATAGGCCTCAATGCACTCCCAAATGTCCCTTCACAAGTACTACAAAAACAGTGCTTCAAAATTGCTGAATGAACAGAATGTTGTAACTCAGCGAGATGAATGCACACATCAGAAAACAGTTTCTCAGTTATCTTCCTTCTAGATTTTACCCTGGGATTTTCACTTTTTCTCCAACAACCTCTATGAGCTCCCAAAAGTCCATTCACAGAATGGACAAAAACGGTATAAACACTCTGCTGAATACAAAGAAAGTTAAATATCTGTGAAATGAACGCACACATCACAAAGCAGTTTCTCAGAAAGCTTCTTTCTTCTTTTTATCTGAATATGTTTCCTTTTTCACCATAGGCCATAATGCAATCCAAAATATTCCTGTGAAGTTTCTACAAAAACAGTGTTTCCAAACTGCTGACAGAAAAGAAAGGTTTAACTCTGTGAGATGAATTCATATATTACAAAGTGACTTCTCACATAGCTTACTTATAGATTTTATATTGAGATATTCGCTTTTACACTTTTGGCCACAAAAAGCTCCAAAATATCCTTTGGCAGAAAGGATAAAAACAGTTTTTCCAAACTGCTGAATTGAAAGAAAGGTTTAACACTCTGAGATTAATAAGCACATCACAAAGGAGTTTCTCAGAAACTTTCTTTCCGGTTGCTATCTGAATACGTTTTCTTTATCACTACAGGCTTCTATGCTCTCCCAAATATTCCTCCACAGATTCCACAAACACGGTATTTCCAACCTGTTGAATGAAAATAAATGTTTAACTGTGCAAGATGAATACACACGTTACAAAGCGATTTCTCAGATGGGTTCCTTCTAGTGTTTATCCTGGGATATTTTCTTTTTCACCACTTGCCTCAATGTGCCCCAAATGTCCATTCGGAGAATGGACCAAAGCAGTGTTTGTTAACAGCTGAATTGAAAGACTGGGTTAAGAAAATGTGGCACATATACACCATGGAATACTATGCAGCCATAAAAAAGGATGAGTTCATGTCCTTTGTAGGGACATGGATGCAGCTGGAAACCATCATTCTCAGCAAGCTATCACAAAAACAGAAAACCAAACACTGCATGTTCTCACTCATAGGTGGGAATTGAACAATGAGATCACTTGGACTTTGGAAGGGAAACTTCACACACCAGGGCCTATTATGGGGAGGTGGGAGGGGGGAGGGATGACATTGGGAGTTATACCTGATGTAAATGACGAATTGATGGGTGCTGACGAGTTGATGGTGCAGCACACCAACATGGCACAAGTATACATATGTTACAAACCTGCACGTTGTGCACATGTACCCTAGAACTTAAAGTATAATAAAAAATAAAAAAAAGAAGAAAGGTTTAACAATGTGAGATGCATGCACGCATCACAAAGAAGTTTTTCAGAATGCTCTGTCTAGTTTTAATCTGAAGAGTTTTGCTTTTTGAAAGCAGGCCTCAATGCTCTTCCAAGTATCCATTTGCAGATTCCACAAAAACAGTCTTTAAAACCTGTGGACTGAAAAGAAACTTTTAACTCTATGAATTGAATGCACATGTCACAAAACAGTGTCTTAGAGAGCATCCTTATAGTTTTTATCTTGGGATAAAAGATAAAAACCTTTGTCCCAGTGAGCTCCGAGATTTCCATTCTCAGAATGGACAAAAACAGGGTTTCCAATCTGCTGAATAGATATAAATATTTAATTCTGTAAGATGAATGCACACATCACAAAGCAGTTTTTCAGAAGGCTTCTTTCTAGTTTATATCTGAAGATATTTCTTTTTTCACCATAGACATCAACGTGCTCCCGAGTATCCCATCACAGATTCTACAAAACCGTGCTTCCAAGCTGCTGGATGAAAAGAGAAGTGTAACTCTGCAAGATGAATGCACACATCACAAAGCAGATTCTCAGATAGCTTCCTTCTAGTTTTCACCTTGGTATATTTGCTTTTTCTTCAGCGGCTTCATTGAGCTCCCAAATATCCATTCATAGAATGGACAAAATGGTGTTTCCAAAATGCTGAATACAAAGAAATTTATAACTATTTGAGATGAAAGCACACATCACACAATAGTTTCTCAGAAAGCTTCTTTCTTCTTTTTGTATGAAGATGTTTCCTATTTCACCATAGGCCACAATTCAATCCAAAATATCTCTGTGAAGATTCTACAGAAACAGTTTTTCCAAACTGCTGAATGGGAGGAAAGGTTGAAACCTGAAATATGCATTCACACACCACAAAGCAGTTTCTCACATAGCTTCCTTCTAGATTTTATCCTAGGATATTTGCTTTTTCACTTTTGGCCTAAAAGAGCTCCCAAATATCCATTGGCAGAATGGACAAAACCAGTGTTTCCAAACTGCTGAACTGAAGGATTGGTTTAACTCTATGAGATGAATATACACATCATGAAGAAATTTCACAGAAAGTTTCTTTCTAGTTTCTATGTAAAGATGTTTTGTTTATCACCATAGTCCTCAAAGTACTCCCAAATAACCCTTTCCAGTGTCTACAAAACCAGTGTTTCTAATTGTTGAATCTAAAGAAAAGTTTAACTCTTGGAGTTGCACACATCCCAAAGCAGTTTCTCAGAAATCTTCTTTCTTGTTTTTATCTGAAGATGTTCCCTATTTCACCATAGATCTCAATGCACTCCCAAATATCCCTTCACAGATTCTACAAACACAGTGTATCCACCCTGTTGAATGAAAATAAACGTTTAACTCTGCAAGATGAATGCACAACCACAGTGCGATTTCTCACATGGCTTCCTTCTAGTGTTTATCCAGGGATATTCACTTTTTTGCCATTGGCCTGAATGAGCTCCCAAATGCCAACTAGCAAAATGGATAAAAACAGTGTTTCCTAACTGCTGAATTGAAAGAAAATTTTAACAGTGTGAGATGAATGCACATATCACAAAGAAGTTTCTCAGAATGCTTCTGTCTAGTTTTTAACTGAAGAAGATTGCTTTTTCAATGAAGGCCTCAATGCACTTCCAAATATCCCTTTACAGTTTCTACAAAAAGAGTGGTTAAAAACTACTGAATGAGAAGAATGGTTTAACTCTGTGAGTTGAATGCATACATCAAAAAACAGTGTCTTAAATAATCGCCTTTTAGTTTATACCATGGAATATTCCCTTTTTTTTTTTTTTTTGCATTTTTCCTAATGAGCTCCAAAATGTCCACTCGCAGAATGGAGAAAAACAGGTTTTCCAACCTGCTGAACAGAAACAAACGTTTAATTCTGTGAGATTAATCCACACATCACAAAGCAGTTTTTCAGAAAGCTTCTTTCTAGTTTTTATCTGAAGATATTTCCTTTTTCCACATCGGCCTCAAGGCACTCTAAAAATTCCTTCACAGGTTCTACAAAAACAGTGCTTCCAAACTGCAGAATGAAAAGAAACATGTAAATCTACGAGATGAATGCACATATTACAAAGCAGTTTCTGAGATAGCTTTTTTCTAGTTTTTACCTTGGGATACTTACTTTTTCTGCAAAGGCCTGAGTCAGCTCCCAAATATCTCTTTTGCAGAATAGACAAAAATGGTGTTTTCAAACTGATAAATAGAAAGAAAGTTACAATGTTTAACTGTGCAAAATGAATGCAAACATCACAAAGTGGTTTCTCAGATGGTTTCCTTCTAGTGTTCATCCTGGGATATTCGCTTTTTTGCCATTGTCTTCACTGAACTCCCAAACGTCCATTCGCAGAATGGACCAAAACAGTGTTTCCTACCTGCTGAATTGAAATAAAGGTTTAACACGGTGAGATGAATGAAGACATCACAAAGAAGTTTCTCAGAATGCTTCTGTCGATTTTTTATCTGAAGAAGTTTGCTTTTTCACAGGAGGCCTCAATGCACTTCCAAATATCCCTTCTGAGATTCTACACAAACAGTGCTTCCAACCTGGTGAATACAAAGAAAGTTATAACTCTGTGAGATGAATCTGCACGTCACAAAGAAGTTTCTCAGAAAGCTTCTTTCTTCTTTTTATGTGAAGAGGTTTCCTTTTTCTCCACAGGCCACAATGCAATCCAAAATATCCCTGTGCAGATTCTACAAAAACAGTGTTTCCAATCTCCTGAATGAAAATAAAGATTTAACTCTGTGAGATGAATTCAAACATCTCAGAGCAGTTTCTCACAAAGCTTCCTTCTAAATTTTGTTCTGCAACATTTGCTTTTGGCCTCAAGGAGCTCTCAAATGTCCATTGACAGAATGGACAAAAACAGTGTTTCCAAACTGCTGAATGGAAAGAAAGGTTTAACTCTGAGATATGAATACACACTTCACAAAGCAGTTTCTCAGAAAGCTTCTCTCTTCTTTTTATCTGAAGATGTTTCCTTTTACACTATAGATCTCAATGCGCTCCCAAATATCCCTTTGCAGTTTCTACAAAAACAGTGCTTCTAAACTGCTGAATCCAAGGAAAGGTTAAGTCTAAGAAACAAATGCACGCATCCCAAAGCACTTTGTCAGAAAGCCTCTTTCTTTTTTTTATCTGAAGCTGTTTCCTTTTTCACCATAGACCTCATTTCACTCCCAAGTATCAATTCACAGATTCTAGAAACAAAGTGTTTCCAACCTGTTGATTGAAAAAAAAAAGGTTTAACTCTTCCACATGAACGCACACCTCACAAAACGCTTTCTCAAATAGCTTCCTTGTAGTGTTTATCCTGTGATGTTTGCTTTTTTGCCATTAGCCTAATGAGCTCCCAAATGTCCATTCACAGAATGGACCAAAGCAGTGTTTCCTAACTGCTAAATCAAAAGAAATATTTAACACTCAGATTAATGCAGACATCACAAATAACTTTCTCAGAATCTTTCTATCCAGTTTTTATCTGAGGAAGTTTGCTTTTTCACCCTAGTCCTCAATGCATTCCCCAGTATCCCTTTGCAGGTTCTACAAAAACAGCGTTTAGACACTGCTGAATGAAAAAGAAAGGTTTAACTCTGTCAGTTGAATGCACACATCAAAAAATGATGTAATAGATAGCTTCCATCTAGTTTTTATCATGGAATATTTCCTTTTTTGCCTTTGTCCTAACGAGCTCCCAAATGTCCATTCGCAGAATGGACAAAAACTGGGTTTCCAATCTGCTGAACAGAAAGAAAGGCTTAACTCTGTGAGATGAATGCACACATCACAAAGCAGTTTTTCAGAAATCTTCTTTCTAGTTTTTATCTGAAGATATTTCCTTTTTCACCAAAGGCCTTAATGTGCTGCAAAATATTCCTTTGTAGCTTCTACAAAAACAGTGCTTCCAAACTGCAGAATGAAAAGAAAGGTGTATCTCTGTGAGATGAATGCACACATCACAAAGCAGTTTCTCATAATGCTTCTGTCTAGTTTTTCTCTGAAGAAATTTGCTTTTCCACCATAGGCCTCAATGCACTTCCCAATGTCCCTTTTCAGATTCTGCAAAAACAGTGTTTAAAAACTGCTGAATGAAAAAGAAAGGTTTAACTCTGCATGTTGTAAGCATACATCACAAAACAGTGTCTTAAATAGCTTCCTTCTAGTTTTTATCATAGGTATTCCCTTTTTCACCTTTGCCCTAATGAGCTCCCAAATGGCTACTGGCAGAATAGACAATAGCAGTTTCCAACCTGCTGAATAGAAAGAAAGTTTTAACATGTTAAGATGAATGCACACATCAGAATGCAGTTTTTCAGGAAGACTCTTTCTAGTTTTTATCTGAAGGTGTTTCCTTTTTCACCATAGGCTTCAATGTGCTCCAAGTAATCCTTCACAGATTTACAAAAACAGTGCTTCCAAACTGCTGAATGAAAAGAAAAGTGTAACTCTACGAGATGAATGCACACATCACAAAGCAGTTTCTCAGATAGTTTCCTGCTAGTTTTTGCTCTGAGATATTCACTTTTTCTCCAGTGGCCTGAATCAGCTCACAAATGTCTATTTCTCAGAATAGACAAAACCGATGATTTCAAAATACTGAATAGAAAGAAAGTTGTAACTCTGTGATATGAATGCACACATTACAAAAAGCCTCTCAGAAAGTTTCTTTTTTCTTTTTATCTGAAGATGTTTCCTTTTTCACCACAGGCCACAGTGCAATCCCAAATATCCCTGTGCAGATTCTATGAAAACAGTGTTTCCAAACTGATGACTGAAAATAGAAGTTTAACTCTGTGAGATGAATTCACACATCAGAAATCAGTTTTTCACATAGCTTCCTTCCAGATTTTATCATGGGATGTTCGCTTTTTTGCTTTTGGCCTCCAATAGCTCCTGTATGTCCGTTGGCAGAATGGACAGAAATAGTGTTTCCATACTGACGAATTGAAAGAAAAGTTTAACTCTGTGAGATGCATACACACATCACAAAGAAGTTTCTCAGAAAGCTTATTTCTAGTTTCTATCTGAAGATGTTTTCTTTATCATCATAGGCCTCAATGCACTCCCAAATATCTCTTCACAGTTCCTGCAAAAAAGTATTCCTAAACTGCTGAATCCAAAGAAAGCTTTAACACTAGTAGATGAATGCACACATCCCAATGTAGTTTCTCAGAAAGTTTTTTCTTGTTTTTATCTGAAGATATTTCCTTTTTCACAATAGACCTCAATGCACTTCCAAATATCCCTTTTCAGATTCTACAAAAACAGTGTGAAAACTGCTGAATGAAAAAAAGGTTTAAATCTGCAAGTTACAGGCATACATCACAAAATGTTGTCTCAGATATCTTCCGTCTATATTTTATCATGGGATATTCACTTTTTCGATTCGTCCTAACGATCTCCAAAATGTCCATTTGCAGAATGAACAAAAACAGGGCTTCCAATCTGCTGAATGGAAAGAAAGGTTTAATTCTGTGGGATGAATGTACACATCACAAAGCAGTTTTTCAGAACACTTCTTTGTAGTTTTTATCTGAAGATATTTCCTTTTTCACAATAGACCTCTATGTACTCCCAAATATCCCTGTGCAAATTCTACAAAAACAGTGCATCCAAACTGCTGAATGGAAAGAAAAGTGTAATTCTGTGAGATGAATGCACACATCACCAAGTGGTTTCTCAGATAGCTTCCTTGTAGTTTTTAACCTGGGATATTCAGTTTTTCTCCTGTGTCCTCATTGAGCACCTGAATGTCCTTTCACACAATGGACAAAATGGTGTCTCAAACTGCTGAATTGAAAGAAAGCTTGAACTTTGTGAGACAAATACCCACATCACAAGCCACTTTCTCAGAAAGCTTCTTTCTAGCTTCTATGTGAAGATGTTTTCTTCATCACTATAGGCCTCAATGCACTCCCAAAATATCCCTTCACAGTTCCTACAAAAACAGTTTTTCTAAACTGTTGAATCCAAAGAAAGGTGTAACTCTCAGAGATGAATGTATGCATCCCAAAGCAGTTTCTCAGAAAGCTTCTCTCTTGTTTTTATCTGAAAATACTTCCTTTTTAACCATAGACTTCAATGCTTTCCCAAATATCCCTCCACAGATTCTACAAACACAGTGTTTCCCAACTGTTGAATGAAAATAAAGGTTTAACTCTGCGAGATGAAGGCACACATCACAGAGCAATTTCTCAGATGGCTTCCTTCTAGTTTTCATCCTGGGATATTCCCTTTTTCACCATTGTCCTCAATGAGCTCCCAAACATCCACTTGCAGAATGGACCAAAACAGTTTTTCCTAACTGCTGAATCGAAAAAAAGGTTTAACACTGTAAGATGAATGCACCCATCACAAAGAAGTTTCACAAAATGTTTCTGTCTAGTTTTTATCTTAGGAAGTTGGCTTTTACATCGTAGGCCTCAATGCGATTCCTAATATCCCTTTGTAAATTCTGCAAAAACAGTGTTCAAAAACTGCTCCCAAATGTCCATACACAGAGTGAACAAAAATGGTGTTTCCAAACTGCTCAATAGAAAGAAAGTTATACCTCTATGAGATGAATGCACACTTCACACAGCACTTTCTCAGAAAACTTCTTTCTTCTTTTTATCTGAAGATACATTCTTTTTCACCACAGGTGACAATGTGATCCCAAATCCCTCTGAGCACATACTACAAAAACAGCATTTCCAAACTGCTGTTTGAAAAGAAAAGTTTAACTCTGCAAGGTGTATTCATACATCTCAAAGCAGCTGTTCACACAGCTTCCTTCTAGATATTATCCTGAGATATTCGCTTTTTCATTTATGGCCTTAAAGAGCTACCAAATGTCCTTTGGCAGAGTGGACAAGAACAGTGTCTCCAAACTTCTGAATTGAAAGAAAGGTTTAACTCTGTGAGATGAATACACACATCACAAAGGAGTTTCTCAGAACGCTTCTTTCTAAATTCTATCTGAAGTTGTTCTGTTTATCACCATAGGCCTCAATGCACTCCCAAATATCTCTTCATGGTTTCTACAAAACCAGTATTTCTCATCTGCTATATCCAAAGAAAGTTTTCAATCTAGGAGATGAATGCATACATGCTAAAGCAGTTTCTCAGAAATCTTCTTTCTTCTTTTTATCTGAAGTTGTTTCCTTTTTCACTCCAGGCCACAATGCAATCACAAATATCCCTCCACAGATTCTACAAACACAGTATTTTCAACCTGTTGAATGAAAATAAAGGTTTAACTCTGCAAAATGAATGCACACATCACAAAGTGTTTTCTCAGATGGTCTCCTTCTCATGTTTATCCTGGGATATTCGCTTTTTTGCCATTGTTCTCAATGAGCTCCAAATATCCCTTCACAGAACGGAGCAAAACAGTGTACCCTAACTGCTGAACCAAAAGAAATTTTTAACACTGGGAGATGAATGCACACATCACAAAGCAGTTTTTCAGAAAACTTCTTTCTAATTTTAATCTGAAGATATTTCCTTTTTCACCATAGGCCTCAATGCATTACCAAATATCTCTTCACAGATTCTAAGAAAAGAGTGTTTCCAAACTGCTGAATACAAAGACCGGTTTATCTATGCAAGATGAATGCACATATCACAGGTCGGTTTGTCAGATAACTACCTTCTAATTTTTATCCTGGGATATTCGCTTTTTTGCCATTGGTCTCAAAGATCTCCCAAATGTGCATTCACAGAATGGACAAAAACGGTGTTCCCAAACTCCTGAATCCAAAGAAATGTTTAATTCTGTGAGATGAATGCACACATCACAAAGCAATTTCTCAGAAAGCTGCTGTCTAGTTTTTCTCACAAGATATTTCCTTTTTCACTGATGAACTGAAAGCACTACCAAATATCTCTGTGCAGAATATAAGAAAATGCTGATTCCCAACTACTGAATGAAAAGAAATCTTAAATCTGTGAGATGAATGCACAAATCAGAAGTAGGTTTGTCAGATAACTTCCTTCTAGTTTTGGTCCTGGGATACTTGCTTTTTCACCATTGGCCTCAAAGATCTCCCATATGTCCCTTCGCAGAATGGACAAAAACAGTGTTTCCAAACTGCTGAATCCAAAGAAATTGTTAACTCTGTGAGATGAAGGAACACATCCAAAAGCAGTTTTTCAGGGAGTATCTTTCTAGTTTTTGTTTGAAGACATTTCCTTTTTCATTGTAGACCTCAATGCACTACCAAATATCGCTTTGCAGATTCTAAGAAAGCAGGGCTACCAAACTGCTGAATGAACAGAAATGTTTAACTCTGCAACATGAATGGATACATCACAAAGTGGTTTCTTAGATATCTTCCTCCTAGTTTTTATCCTGGGATATTCAGTTTTTCACCATTGGCCTCAATGAGCTTTCAAGTGTCCATTTGCAGAATGGACAAAAACTGTTTTTCCAAATTGATGAATCCAAATAAATTTTTAACTCTGTATGTTGAATGTACACATCACAAAATAGTTACAGAAAAACATTGTTTCTACTATTTATCTGAAGATATTTCTATTTTCACCATAGGCCTCAATCCGCTACTGATTTTCACTTCGCACATTCTAAGAAAACAGTGTTTCCAAACTGTTGAATAAAAACAAATGTTTAACTCTGTGAGATGAATATACAAATCAGAAGTCGGTTTGTCAGATAACTTACTTCTAGTTTTATCCTGGGATATTTGCTTTTTCACCATTGGCCTGAAAGAGTACACAAAAGTCCATTTACAGACAAAAACTGTTACCAAACTGCTGAATCCAAAGAAACGTCTAATTCTATGAAGTGAACACATGGATCACAAAGCAGTTTTTCAGAAAGCTCCTTTCTTCTATTGATCTGAAGGCTTTTCCTTTTTTAAAGGAGTCCTCCATGCACTACTGAATATCTCATTGCAGATTGTAGGAAAACAGTCTTTCCAAACTGCTGAATAAAAAGAAAGGTTTAGCTCTGTGAGAGGAATGAACCTATCTCAGATCGGTTAGTCAGAAAAATTCTTTCTAGTTTTTGTCCTGGGATATTCCCTTTTCTGTCATTGGCCTTAATGAGCTCCCAAATGTCCTTTCACAGAATGGACAAAAACAATGTTCCAAAACTGCTGAATTCAAAGAAAGGTGTGACTCTGGGAGATGAATGTGCACATCACAAAGCAATTTCTAAGAAAGTTTCTAAAGCTTCTTTCTAGTTTTTATTGGAAGACATTACCTTTTTCACAGGAGGCCTCAATGCTCTACCGAATATCTCTTTGTAGCTTGAAAGAAAATGGTATTCAAAATTGCTGAATGAAAAAAAAAAATGTTTAACTCTGTCAGAGGAATGCACACATCACAGGCCAGTTTGTCAGTTAACTTCCTTCCAGTTTTTGTCCTGGAATATTTGCTTTTATGCCTCAAGCAGCACCCAAATGTCCATTCACAGAACGGACAAAAGCACTGTTCCAAAACTGACGAATCCAAAGAAAGGTGTAACTCTGTGAGATCAATGCATACATCACAAAACAGTTTTTAAGAATCATTCTTTCTAGTTTTTTTCTGAAGATATTTCCTTTTTCAGTATTGGCCTAAATGTTCTCCCAAATATACCTTCACAGATAGACAAAAACAGTGTTTCCAAACTGCTGAATGAAAAGAAATGTTTGTCTGTGTCACATGAATGCACACTTCACATGGCGGTTTCTCAGATATCTTCTTTCTAATTTTTATCCTGGGATATTCACTTTTTTGCCATTGTCGTAAAAGAGCTACCAAATGTCCATTCACAGAATATACAAAAACAGTGTTACCACACTGCTGATTCCAAAGAAAGGTTTAACACTGTGAAGTGAATGCACACATCATAAGGATTCTCTCTAGTTTTTCTCACAAGACATTTCCTTTTTCACCATGGTCCTCAAAGTGCTAGCAAATATCTCTTCACAAAATACAAGTAAACATTGTTTCCAAACTGCTGAATGAAAAAAAATCTTTAAATCTGTGAGATGAATGCGCAAATCACAAGTCGGTTTGTCAAATAACTTCTTCTAGTTTTGGTCCTGGGATATTTGATTTTTCACCATTGGCCTCAAAGATCTCCCAAATGTCCCTTCGCAGAATGAACAAAAACAGTGCTTCCAAACTGCTGAATCCATAGAAAGCTTTCACTCTGTGAGATAAATGAACACATCTGAAAGCAGTTTCCCCAGAAGCTTCTTTCTAGCTTTTATCTGAAGATATTTTGCTTTTCATTGTATGCCTCAAGGCACTACCAAATATCTCTTTGCAGATTCTAAGAAAACAGTGTTACCAAACTGCTGAATGAAAAGAAAGGTTTAATTTTGCAATGTGAATGGCCATATCACAAAGCAGTTTATCAGATATCCTCCTTCTAGTTTTTATCCTGGGATATTCAGTTTTTCGCCATTGGTCTCAATGAGCTCCTGGATTTCCAAACTGATGAATCCAAAGAAAGGTTTAACTCTCTCAGATGAATGAGAGTTCACATCACAAAGCAGTTACTCAGAAGCATTGTTTCTACTATTTATCTCATGGTATAACCTCTTTCACCATAGGCCTCCATGCACTATCGAATATGTCTTCACAGATTTTAAGAAAACAGTGGTTTTTTTTTTTGTTTTTTTGTTTTTTTGTTTTTTTTGAGACAGAGTCTCGCTCTGCCACCCAGGCTGGAGTGCAGTGGCCGGATCTCAGCTCACTGCAAGCTCTGCCTCCCAGGTTTACACCATTCTCCTGCCTCAGCCTCCCGAGTAGCTGGGACTACAGGCGCCTGCCACCTCGCCCGGCTAGATTTTTGTATTTTTTAGTAGAAACGGGGTTTCACCATGTTAGCCAGGATGGTCTCGATCTCCTGACCTCGTGATCCGCCCGTCTCGGCCTCCCAAAGTGCTGGGATTACAGGCTTGAGCCACCGCGCCCGGCCAGAAAACAGTGTTTCTAAACAACTGAATGAAAAGACAGCTTTAACTCTGTGAGATGAATGCACACATCACTGGTCAGTTTGTCAGATAACTTTCTTCTCTTTTTTATTCTGGGATATTTGCTTTTTCACCATTGGCTCCAAAGATCTCCCAAATATCCATTTGCAGAATGGACAAAAACATTGCTCCAAAACTGCTGAATTCAAAAAATGGCTTAACTCTGTGACATGAATACACACATCATAAAACAGTTTCTCAGTTTATGTGAAAAAAAAAAAAAAGAAAGCTTTATACAAAGCTTCTTTGTAGCTTTCATTTGAAGATATATCCTTTTTTTTACTGGAGGCCTCAAGGTGTTACTGAATATCTCTTCGCAGTTTGTAAGAAAACAGTGTTTCCAAACTGCTGAATGAAAATAGAGGTTTAACTCTGTGAGGGGAATGCACATATCACAGGTTGGTTTGTCAGTTAACTTCCATCTAGTTTTTATCCTGGGATATCTACTTTTTCACCTTTGGCCTCAGTGAACTCCCAAATGTCCTTTAGCAGAATGGACAAAAACATTGTACTGAAACTGCTGAATCCAAAGAAAGGTGTAACTCTGTGAGATGAATGCACACATCACAAAGCATTTTCTGAGAAAGATTCCTTATAGTTTTTAGCTGAAGATATTTTCTTTTTCACCACTAGCCTCAATGTGCTCCCAAGTATACCTTCAGAGATATTACAAAACAAAAACAGTATTTCCAAACTGCTGACTGAAAAGAAATGTTTATTTCTGCAAGATGAATGCACACATCACAAAGCTGTTTCTCAGATATCTTCTTTCTAGTTTTTATCCTGGGATATTCAATTGTTCACCATTGACCTCAATGAGTTACCAATTGTCCATTCGCAGAATGAACAAAAACAGTGTTACCACTCTGCTGAGCCCAAAGAAAGATTTAACTCTGTGAGATTAATGCACACATCACAAAGCAGTTTCTCAGAAATTTTCTTTCTAGTTTTTTTCAGAAAATATTTCCTTTTTCACCATAGGCCTGCATGTGCTATAAAATATGTCTTCACAGAATAGAAGAAAATACTCTTTCCAAACTGCTGAATGAAAAGGAATGTTTAACTCTGTGAGACAAATGCACAAAACACAAGTCAGTTTTTCACATAACTTCCTTGTAGTTTTTATCCTGGGATATTCGCTTTTTCACCATTAGCCTCAAAGAACACCCAAATATGCATTTGCATAAGGACAAAAGCAATGTTCCCAAACTGCTGAATCCAGAGAGAGTTGTAACTCTGTGAGATGAATGCACACATCACAAAGTACTTTCTCATTAAGCTTCTTTCTGCTTTTTAACTGAAGATATTTCCTTTTTCACCACTGGCCTCAATGTGCTCCCAAATATACCTTCACAGACACTACAAATAAGTGTTTCGAAAATACTGAATGAAAATGAAGGTTTAACTCTGTGAGATGAATGCACACATCAAAAAGAAGTTTCTCAGATATCTTCTTTCTAGTTTTTATCCTGTGATATTCACTTTTTCGCCATTGACCTCAAAGAGCTACAAAATGTCAATTTGCAGAATAAACAAAAACAGTGTTACCACACTGCTGAATCCAACGAAAAGTTTAACTCTGTGAGATAAATGCACACATCACAAAGCAGTTTCTCAGAAAGGTTCCTTCTAATTTTTCTCAGAAGATATTTCCTTTTTCAATGTGGGCCTCAAAGTGCTACCAAATATCTCTTCACAGAATACAAGAAAACATTGTTTCCAAACTGCTGAATGAAAAGAAATCTTTAACTCTGTGAGATGAATGCAAAAACACAAGTCAGTTTGTCAGATAACTTCCTTCGAGATTTTATCCTGGGATATTCGCTTTTTCACCATCGGCCTCAAAGATCTCCCAAATGTCCATTCGCAGAATGGACAAAAACAGTCTTCCCAAACTGATGAATCCAAAGAAAGGTTTAACTCTGTGAGATGAATGCACACATCACAAAGCAGTTCCTCAGAAAGCTTATTTCTAATTTTTATGAAGATATTTCCTTTTTCACCATAGACCTCAAAGTGCTACTAAATATCTCTTTGGAGAATCCAAGAAAACACTGTTTCCAAATTGTCAAATGAAAAGAAATATTTAACTCTGTGAAGTGAATGTACAAATCAAAAGTCTGTTTATCAGATAACTTCCTTCCTTATTTATCCTGTGATATTCGCTTTCTCACCTTTGGACTCAAAGAGCACCCAAATGTCCAGTCACAGAATGGATTAAAACAGTGTTCAGAAACTCCTGAATTCAAAGACAGTTTTAGCTCTTTAAGACGAATGCACACATCACAAAGTAGTTTCTCAGAAAGCTTCTTTCTAGTTTTTTCTGAAGATAATTTCCTTTTTCATAGGAGGTCTCAACATGTACCGAATATTTCTTCACACATTGTAAGAAAATAGTGTTTCCAAGCTGCTGAATGAAAAGAAAGGTTTAACTTTGTTAGAGGAATGCCCACATCAAAGATCAGTTTGTCAGTTAACTTCCTTCCAGTTTTTGTCCTGGGATATTCACTTTCTCGCCATTGGTCTCAATGAGCTCCCAAATGTCCTTTCGCAGAATGGACAAAAACATTGTTCCAAAACTGCTGAATCCAAAGTAAGATGTAACTCTGTGAGATGAGTGCACACATCACAAAGAAGTTTCTAAAAAGTGTTCTTTCTAGTTTTTATCTGAAGTTGTTTTCTTTTTCATCATTGTCCAAAATGCACTCCCATATGTACCTTCAGAGATACTACAACAACAGTGTTTCCAAACTTTTGAATAAAAGGAAAGGTTTAACTCTGTGAGATAAATGCATACATCACAAAATGGTTTGTCAGATATTTTCTTTCTAGTTTTTATCCTGGGATATTCACTTTTTCGCCATTGACCACAAAGAGCTACAAAATGTCCATTCACAGAATAAACAAAAAAAGTGTTACCACACTGCTGAATCCAAATAAAGGTTTAACTCTGTCAGATGAATGCACACATCTCAAAGCAGTTTCTCAGAAAGCTTCTCTCTAGTTTTTCTCAAAAGATGTTTTATTTTTCACTGTGGGCCTCAAAGTGCTACCAAATATCTCTTCTCAGAACACAAGAAAACACTGCTTCCAAACTGATAAATTAAAAGAAATCTTTAACTCTTTGTGATGAATGCCAAGCCACAAGTCAGTTTGTCAGGTAACTTCCTTCTAGTTTTTATCCTGGGATATTCGCTTATTCACCATAGACCTCAAAGATCTCCCAAATGTCTATTCACAGAATGGACAAAAACAGTGTTTCCAAACTTCTCAATCCACATAAAGCTTTAACTCTGTGAGATTAATGAACACATCTGAAAGCAGTTTCCCAGGAAGCTTCTTTCTAGTTTATATCTGTGGATATTTCCTTTTTCATCCTAGGCTTCAATGCACTGCCAAATAACTCTTCATAGTTTCTAAGAAAACAATGCTTCCAAAGTTGTGAATGAGAAGCAAACTTTAACTCTGCAACATGAATGGGCACATCACAAAGCAGTTTCTCAGATATCTTCCTTCTAGTTTTTGTCCTGGAATATTAATTTTTTCACCATTGGCCTCAATGAACTCCCAAATGTCCATTCACAGAATGGACAAAAACCGTGTTTCCAAACTAATGAATCCAAAGAAAGGTTTAACTCGGTGAGATGAATGCACACATCACAAAGCAGTTACTGAGAAACATTATTTCTACAATTTATCTGAAGATATTTCCTTTTTCAATGTAGGCATCAATGAGCTTCCGAATATCTCTTTGCAGATTCTAAGAAAACAGTGCTTCCAAACTGCTGAATGGATAGACCTCTTTAACACTGCAAGATGAATTCACTCATCACAGGTCAGTTTGTCAGATAACTTTCTTCTAGCTTTTATTCTGAGATATTTGCTTTTTCACCATTGACCTCAAAGATCTCCCAAATGTACATTTGCAGAATGGACAAAAACAGTGTTCCCAAACTCCTGAATCCAAGGATAGGTTTCACTCTGTGAAATGAATGCACACATCACAAAGCAGTTTCTCAGAAAACTTCTTTCTAGTTTTTATCTGAAGATATTTCTTTTCCAAGAAAACAGTGTTTCTGAACTGCAGAATGAAAAGAAATATTTAATTCTGTGAGATGAATGTACAAATCACAAATATGCTTGTCAGATAACTTCCTTATAGTTTTTATGCTGAGATATTCACTTTTTTGCCATTGGCCTCAAAGAGCACCCAAATGTCCATTCACAGAATGGAGAAAAACAGTGTTACCAAACTGCTGAATCCAAAGAAACGTTTAACTCTGTGAATGCACACATCACAAAGCAGTTTCTCAGAAAGCTTCTTTCTACTATTGATCTGAAGACATTTCCTTTTTCACAGGAGGACTCAATGTGCTATCACATATTTATCTGCAAATTGTAAGAAAACACTTTTTCCAAACTGCTGAATGAAAAGAGAGGCTTAACTCTGTGAGAGGAATGCATGTATCACAGGTCAGTTTGTCAGATCACTTCCTTCTAGTTTTTTCCCTGAGATATTTGCTTTTTTGCCATTGGCTTCCCTAATGTCCTTTCACAGAATGGACAAAAACAATATTCACAAAATGCTGAATCCAAAGAGGTGTAACTCTGTAAGATGAATGCACATGTCACAAAGTTGTTTTTCAGAAAGTTTATTTCTAGTTTTTATCTGAAGATATTTCCGTATTCACCATTGGCCTCAATGTGCTCCCAAATATACCTTCACAGATACTACAAAAACAGTGTTTCCAAGGCGCTGAGCAAAAAGAGAGGTTTAACTCTATGAGATGAATGCACTAATCACAAAGCGGTTTCTCAGATATATTCTTTCTAGCTTTAATCCTTCTATATTCACTTTTTCACCATTGACCTCAAAGAGCTACTAAATGTCCATTCACACAATAATCAAAAACAGTGTTACCACATTGCTGAATTCAAAGAAAGCTTTAGGTCTGTGACATGAATGTGCACATCCCAAAGCAGTTTCTCAGAAAGCTTCTTTGTTGTTTTTATCTGAAGATGTTTCCTTTTGCTCTACAGATTTCAAGGCACTCCCAAATATACCTTCACAGATTCTACAGACACAGTCTTTCCAACCTGTTGAATAAAAATAAAAGTTTAATTCTGTGACATGAGCATGTACATCACAAAGCTATTTCTTGCATGATTTATTTGTAGTGTTTATCCCAGGATATTCACTTTTTGGCCATAGGTCTCAATGAGCTCCCAAATGTCCATTTGCAGAATGGACCAAAACTGTGTTTCCCAATAGTGAATTGAAAGAAAGGTTTAACTCTCTGAGATGAATGCACACATCACAAAGCAGTTTTCCAGAAAGTCTCTCTCTAGTTTTCATCTGAATGTATTTCCTTTTTCACCATAGGCCTCAATGAACTCCCAAATATCCCCTTGCAGATTCTACAAAACAGTGCTTCCAAACTGCTGAATGAAAAGAAAGGTGTAACTCAGCCATCTGAATGCACACCTCATAAAGCAGCTTGTCAGATAGCTTCCTTCTGATATTTGCCCTGGCATATTCACTTTTTCTCCAATGGCCTCAGAGAGCTCCCAAATGTTCATTTGCAGAATAGACAAAAACGGTGTTTCCAAACTGCTGAATTCAAAGAAAGTTATAAGTCTATGAGACGAATGCACACATCAGAAAGCAGTTTCTGAGAAAGCTTCTTTCTTCTTTCTTCTTTTTTATGTGAAGATGTTTCCTTTTTTACCACAGGCCACAATGTGGCACCAAATATCCCTGTACAGTTTCTATAAAAACGGTGCTTCCAAATGCTGAAATAAAAGAAAGGTTTACCTCTGCAAGGTAAATTCACACATCTCAAAGTGGTTTCTCACACAGCTTCCTTCTAGATTTTATCCTGGGATATTCACTTTTTCACTTTTGGCCTCAACAACCTCCAAAATGTCATTTGGCAGAATTGACAAAAATAGTCTTTCCAAACTGCTGAATTGAAAGAAAGGTTGAACTCTGTGAGATGAATACACACATCACAAAGCAGTTTTTCAGAAGGCTTTCTTCCAGTTTTTATCTGAAGAACTTTGCTATTTCACCATAGGCCTCAACGCACTTCCAAATATCCCTTGGCAGATTCTACAAAAATAGTGTTTAAAAACTACTGAATGGAAAGAAAGTTTTAAATCTGCGAGTACAATGCACACAACACAAAAGGCTGTCTTGATAGCTTCCTTCTAGTTTTTATCGTGGGATATTCGTTTTTTCACCTTTACCTAATGAGCTCCCAAATGTGCGTTCAGAGAATGGACAAATTCAGGGTTTCCCATCTGCTGAACAGAAAGAAAGGTTTAACTCTGTGTAATGAATGGACACATAAAAAAGCAGTTTTTCAGAAACCTTCTTTCTATTTTTTATCTGAAGATATTTCCTTTTTCACCATAGGCCTCAATGCTCTCCCAAATATCCCTTCACAGTTTCTACAAAAACAGTGCTTCCAATCTGCTGAATGTAAAGAAGGGTGTGACTCTGTGAGATGAATGGAAACATCTCAAAGCATTTTCTCAGATAGCTTCCTTCTTGTTTTTACCCTGGAATATTCCATTTTTCTCAAATGGCCTTGATGAGCTCCAAAATGTTAACTCGCAAAAGAGATAAAAACTGTGTTTCCAAACTGCTGAAAAGAAAGAAAGTTACAATTCTGTGAGATAAATGCACACATCATACAGCAGTTTCTCATAAAGCTTCTTTCTTCTTTTAATCTGAATATGTTTCCTTTTTCACCACAGGCCACAGCGTAATACGAAACATCCTTGTGCAGATTGTACAAAATCAGTGTTTCTAAACTGCTGGCTGAAAAAAAAGTTTTACCTCTGAGAGATGAATTCCCACATCACAAAGAATATTCTCACATAGATTCCTTCTAGTTTTTATCTTGGGATATTCGCTTTTTCACTTTTGGCTTCAAAGAGCTCCCAAATGTCCATTGGCAGAATGGACAAAAACAGTGTTTCCAAACTCCTGAATTGAAAGAACGGTTTAATTCTAGGAAATGAATACTCACATCACAAATCAGTTTCTCAGAGTGCTTCTTTCTAGTTTCTATCTGAAGATGTTTGTTTGCCACCACAGGCATTGTGGTGCTCCCAAATATCCCTTCACAGTTTCTAAAACAAAACATTGTTTCTAAACTGCTGAAACCAAAGAAAGATTTAACTCTAGGAGAAGAATGCACACATCCAAAAGCAGTTTCTCAGAAAACTTCTTTCTCGTTTTTTTCTGAAGATGTTTCCTTTTTCACAGTAGACCTCATTGAGTTCCCAAATATCCCTTTGTAGATTCTAAAAACACAGTGTTTCCAACCAGTTTAAAGAAAATAAAGGTTTACTTCTGTGAGATGATTGCACACATCAGAAAGCAATTTCTCAAATCGCTTCCTTCTGGTGTTTATCCTAGGACATTTGTTTTTTCACCATTGGCCCCAGTGAGCTCCCAAATGTCCATTCACAGAATGGGCCAAAACACTGCTGAATCAAAAGAAAGATTTAACATGGTGAAATGAATGCACACATCACAAAGAAGCTTCTCAGAATGCTTGTCTAGTTGTTATCTGAAGAAGTTGGGTTTTTTACGACAGGTCTCAATATGCTTACAAATATGCCTTTGCAGATTCTACAGTAACAATGTTTAAAAACTGCTGAATGAAAACAAAGGCTTGACTTTGCAGGTTGAATGCACACATAACAAAACAGTGTCTTAGACAGATTCCATCTAGTTTTTATCATGGGATATTCCCTTTTTCACCTTTGTCCTAACGAGCTCCCAAATGTCCATTCACAGAATGGAAAAAAAACAGGGTTTCCAATCTGCTGAATTGGAAGAAAGGTTTAACTCTCTGTGATGAATGCACACATCACAAAGAAGTTTCTTAGAATGCTTCTGTCTAGTTTTTATCTGAAGAAGTTTGCTTTTTCACCATCGGCCTCCATGCACTTCCAAATATCCCTTTGCAAATTCTACAAAAACAGTGTTTAAAAACTGCTGAATGAAAAGAAAGTTTTAACCCCGTGAGTTTAATGCACATATCACAAAACAGTTTCTCAGATAGCTTCCTTCTGGTTTTTACCCTGGGATATTCACTTTTTCTCCAATAGACTCAATGAGCTCCCAAATGTCCATTTGCAGAATGGACAAAAACCGTGTTTGCAAAATGCAGAATACAAAGAAATTTATAAGTCTGTGAGATGAATGTACACATCACAAAGCAGGTTCTCAGAAAGTTTATTTCTTCTTTTATCTGAAGATGTTTCCTTTTTCACTAAAGGCCACAATGTGATCCCAATATTTTTGTACAAATTCTACAAAAACAGTGTTTCCAAACAGCTGAATGAAAGGAAAGTTTTAATTCTGTGAAATGAATTCAAACATCACAAAGAGGTTTCTCACATAGCTTTCAGCTAGATTTTATCCTGGGATGTTTTCATTTTCGTTTCTGGCCCCAAAGAGCTCCCAAATGTCCATTGGCTGAATAGACAAAATCAGTGCTTTCAAACCACTGAATTGAAAGAAAGGTTTAACTCTGTGACATGAATACACACATCCCAAAGCAGTTACTCAGAATGCTTCTTTCTTGTTTTTATCTGAAGATATTTCCTTTTTCACCATAGACCTCAATGTGCTTCCAAATATCCCTTCACAGATTCTACAAACACAGTGGTTCCAACCTGTTGAATGAAAACAAAGGCTTGACTTTGCAGGTTGAATGCACACATAACAAAACAGTGTCTTAGACAGATTCCATCTAGTTTTTATCATGGGATATTCCCTTTTTCACCTTTGTCCTAACGAGCTCCCAAATGTCCATTCACAGAATGGAAAAAAAACAGGGTTTCCAATCTGCTGAATTGGAAGAAAGGTTTAACTCTCTGTGATGAATGCACACATCACAAAGAAGTTTCTTAGAATGCTTCTGTCTAGTTTTTATCTGAAGAAGTTTGCTTTTTCACCATCGGCCTCCATGCACTTCCAAATATCCCTTTGCAAATTCTACAAAAACAGTGTTTAAAAACTGCTGAATGAAAAGAAAGTTTTAACCCCGTGAGTTTAATGCACATATCACAAAACAGTTTCTCAGATAGCTTCCTTCTGGTTTTTACCCTGGGATATTCACTTTTTCTCCAATAGACTCAATGAGCTCCCAAATGTCCATTTGCAGAATGGACAAAAACCGTGTTTGCAAAATGCAGAATACAAAGAAATTTATAAGTCTGTGAGATGAATGTACACATCACAAAGCAGGTTCTCAGAAAGTTTATTTCTTCTTTTATCTGAAGATGTTTCCTTTTTCACTAAAGGCCACAATGTGATCCCAAATATTTTTGTACAAATTCTACAAAAACAGTGTTTCCAAACAGCTGAATGAAAGGAAAGTTTTAATTCTGTGAAATGAATTCAAACATCACAAAGAGGTTTCTCACATAGCTTTCAGCTAGATTTTATCCTGGGATGTTTTCATTTTCGTTTCTGGCCCCAAAGAGCTCCCAAATGTCCATTGGCTGAATAGACAAAATCAGTGCTTTCAAACCACTGAATTGAAAGAAAGGTTTAACTCTGTGACATGAATACACACATCCCAAAGCAGTTACTCAGAATGCTTCTTTCTTGTTTTTATCTGAAGATATTTCCTTTTTCACCATAGACCTCAATGTGCTTCCAAATATCCCTTCACAGATTCTACAAACACAGTGGTTCCAACCTGTTGAATGAAAACAAAGGTTTAACTCTGTGAAATGAATGCACACATCACAAAGCGATTTTTCAGTTGGCTTCCTTCTAGTGTTTATCCTGGGATATTCCCTTTTTTGCCATTGCCCTCAATGAGCTCCCAAATGTCCACTGTAAGATTGGACCAAAACAGTGTTTCCTACCAGCTGAATTGAAAGATATGTTTAATACTGTGAGATCAATGCACATATCACAAATACGTTTCTTAGAATGCTTCTCTCTAGTTTTTAGGTGAAGCAGTTTTCTTTTTCACCATAGGCCTCAATGTGCTTCCAAATATCCCTTTGCAGATTCCATAAAAAAAAAAAAAATGGTTCCAAACAACTGAGTGAGAAGAAAGGTTTAACTCTGTGAGGTGAATGAAAACATCACAAAGTGATTTCTCAGATAGTATTTTTCTAGTTTTTATCTTGGGATATTTGCTTTTTCAGCATTGGCCTCTGTGAACTTCCAAATGTCCATTCGCAGAATGGTCAAAAACAGAGTTTCCAAACTGTTGATTCCAAAAAAAGGTTTAACTCTGTGAGATGAATGGACACATCAGAAATCTGTTTCTCAGATAGTTTCTTTCTACTTTTATGTGAACAGGTTTCCTTTTTTACCATAGGCCTCAGTGCACCCTGAAATATCCTTCGCAGAATTTACAAAAATAATGTCTGCAAGCTGCTGAATAAAAAGCAAAGTTTAACTCAGAGATGAATGAAGACATCTCGAAGTGTTTTCTCAGATAGCTTCCTTCTCACTTTTATCCTGTGATATTTGCTTTTCTGCCATTGGCCTCAGTGAGCTCTCAAGTATCCATTCAAAGAGTGGACATAAACAGTGTTTTCAAACTGCTGCATCAACAGAAAGTTTTGCCTCTGTGAGATAAATGGACACATCACAAATAAGTTCCTTAGAAAGCTTCTTTCTACTTTTTATTCAAAGATATTTCCTTTTTCACACTAGGCCTCAATGTACTCCAAAATATCACTTTGCAGGTCCTGCAAAAACAGTGTTTCCAAACTGCTGAATGAAAAGAGAAGATCAACTCTGTGAGATGAATGCACACACCACAAAGCGGTTTCTCAGATAGCTTCCTTCTAGTTTTTATCCTGGGATATACACTGTTCACCCTTGGCCTCAGTGAGATCCCAAATGTCCATTTGCAGAATGGATACAAACAGTCTTTCCGAACTGCTGATTCCAAAGAAAAAAGGTTTAAATCTGTGAGATGAATGCACAAATCCAAAGCAGTTTCTCAGAACGTTTCTTTCCAGTTCTAAATTCAATATATTTCCTTTTTCTCCTTAAGGGTTCAATGCACTCCCAAATTTCCCTTCACAGATTGTACAAAAGCAGTGTTCCAAACAGGTGATTCCAAAGAAAGGTTTAACTCTGTGAGATGATTAACACATTACAAAGCAGTTTGTCAGAAAGTTTCTTTCTATTTTTCATCTGAAGATGATTCCTTTTTGACCATAGGCCTCAAGACAATCCCAAGTATTCCTTCGCTGATTCTACCAAAATAGTGTTTCCAAAATGCTGAATCCAAAGAAAGGTTTAACTCTGTGAGATGAATGGACGTATCACAAATCAGTTTCTCAGAAAGCTTCTTTCTACTTTTTCTCTGAAGATGTTTCCTCTTCCACCTTCAGTCTCAATACACTCCCAAATGTCCCTTTGCAGATTCTACGAAAAGTGTGTTTCTAAACTGCTGAATGAAAAGAATGTTTTAACCCTGAGAGATGAATGTACCCATCACTAACTGGTTTCTCAGATAGCTTCCTTCTACTTTTAATCCTGGCATACAAACATTTTTCCATTGTCCTCAATGAGATCTAAAATGTCCGTTCACAGAATGGACAAAAACAGCTTTTACAAAATGATGAATGCAAAGGAAAGTTTAACTCTGTGAGATGAATGGACACATCACAAAGCAGTTTCTCAGAAAGCTTCCTTCTAGTTTTTATCTGAAGACGCTTCCTTTTTCACTATAGGCTTCAAGGCGCTCCCAAATATCCTTTCACAGATTATACAAAAACAGTTGCCAAACGGCTGAATGAAAAGAAAGGTTTAACTCTGTCAGGTGAATGCACACAATGCAAAGTGATTTCTCAGATAGCTTCCTTCTAGTTTTTTTCCTGGGATATTCACTTGTTCACTATTGCCCTTAATGGGCTCCCAAATGTTCATTTGCAGAATGGACAAAAACAGCGTTTTCAAACTGCTGAATCCAAACAAAGGTTTACCTCTGTGAGATGAATTCACACATCACAGAACAGTTTTTCAGGAAGCTTCTTTCTACTTGTATCCGAAGATGTTTCCTTTTTCACTATAAGTCTCAATGCAATCCCAAATATCACATTGCAGGTCCTACAAAAACAGTATTTCCAAACTGCTGAATGAGAAGAATGGTTTCACTCTGTGAGATGAATGCAAACATCACAAACTGATTTCTCCAGTAGCTTCCTTCTAGTTTTTACCCTGGATAATTCTCTTTTTCACCTTTGGCCCCAATGAACTCCCAAGTGTCCATTTGCAGAATGGACAAGAACAGTGTTTCCAAAGTGCTGATTCCAAAGAAAGGTTTAACTCTTTGAGATGAATGCTCACATCAGCAAGCAGTTTCTCAGAAAGCTTCTTTCTAGCTTTTATCTCAAGATATTTCCTTTTACTACTCGGGCTCAATGCACTCCCAAATTTCCCTTCACAGATTTTACAGAAGCAGTGTTTCCAAACTGCTGAGTCTAAAGAAAGGTTCAACTCTGTGAGATAAATGCACGTATCCCAAAGAACTTTCTCAGAAATCTTCTTTCTAGTTTTTATGTGAACATGTTTCCTCTTTCACCATAGGTCTCAATGTGCTCCCCAATATCCCTTTGCAGACACTACAAAAACAGTGCTCCAAAAAACAGAATAAAATTAAATGTTTATCACTGTAAGATGAATGCACACATCACAGTGTGATTTCTCAGATACTGTCATTCTAGTTTTCATCCTGGGAAACTCACTTTTTCACCATTGGCCTCAGTGAGTTCCCAAATGTCCATTCACGGAATAGGCATAAACAGTGTTTCCAAACTGCTGAATCCAAAGAAAAGTTTAACTCTGTGAGATGAATGCACACATCACAAGGCAGTTTCTCGGAAAGTTTCTTTCTAGTTTTCATCTGAAGTAGTTTCCTTTTTCAACCTAGGTCTCAATGCGATCCCAAATGTCTCTGTGCAGATTCTGGAAAACTAGTGTTTCCAAATTGCTGAATAAAACGTAAGGTTTAATTCTGCCTGACGAATGCACACAATGAAAAGTGGTTTCTCAAATAGCTTCCTTCCAGTTTTTATCCAGGGATATTCCCTTTTTTGCTATTGGCCTTAATGAGCTCCCAAATGTCCATTTGCAGAATGGATAAAAACAGTGTTTCTAAACTGCTGCATCCAAGAAATGTTTAACTGTGTGCGGTGAATACACACATCAAAAAGTAGTTTCTCAGAAATCTTCTTTCTACTTTGTATGTGAATATGTTTCCTATTTCACCAAAGGCCTCAACACTCACCCCAAATATTCCTTCACAGATTCTACAAAAACAGTGCTTCCAAACTGCTGAATGAAAAGAAATTTTTATCTCTGTGAGATGAACTCACACATCAATAAGCAGTTACTCTGATGCCTTCCTTCTAGTTTTAATCCTGGGATATTCACTTTTTGTCCATTGGCCTCAAGAAGCTCCCAAATGTCCATTCATAGAAAGGACATACACAGAGTTTCCAAACTGCTATGTACAAAGAAAAGTTTAAATCTTTGAGATGAATGGACAAATCACAAAGCAGTGTCTCAGAAAATTTCTTTCTAGTTTTTATGTGAACATGTTCCCATTTTTACTGTAAGCCTCAATGCACTCCCCAATATCCCTTCTTAGACACCACAAAAACAGTGCTTCCAAATTGCTGAATGAAAAGAAATGTTTATCTCTGAGAGATGAATGTTCACATCACAGAGAGATTGCTCAGATATCTTCTTTCTAGTTTTTAATCCTGAGATATTCACTTTTTCGCCATTGGCCTCCATGAGATCCCAAATGTCCATTCACGAATGAGCAAAACAGTGTTTCCAAACTGCTGATTCCAAGGAAGGGTTTAACTCTGTGAGGTGAATGCACACATCACACAGAACTTTCTTAGAAAGCTTCTTTCTACTTTTTATCTGATGATATTTCCTTTTTCACTATCGGCCTCAATGTGCTCCCAACTTTCATTTCACAGATTTTACAAAAACAGTGTTTGCAAACTGCTGAATGAGAAGATAATTTAGTTCTGTGAGATGAATGCACACATTGCAAGTTGGTTTCTCAGAAAACTTCTTTCTACTTTTTATTTGAAAATGATTACTATTTCACCATAGGTCTCAAGGCGCTCCCAATTATCACTTCACAGATTCTACAAAAACGGTGCTTCCAAACTGCTAAATGAAAAGTAATTTTTGTCTCTGCAAGATGAATGCACACATCAATAACGATTACTCAGATGACTTCCATCTAGTTTTTATCCTGGGATATTCACTTTTTCTCCATTGGCCTCAAGGAGCTCCCAAATGTCCATTTGTAGAAAGGGCATAAACACTGTCTCCAAACTACTGTATACAAAGAAAGGTTTAATTGTTTGAGGTGAATGGACAAATCACAAAGCAGTATCTCAGAAAACTTCTTTCTAGTTTTTAGATGAACATGTTTCCTTTTTCACCACAGGCCTCAATGCCCTCCCCAACATCTCTTTGTAGATACTACAAAAACAGTGCTTCCAAATTGTTGAATGGAAAGAAATGTTTATGTCTTCCAGTTGAATGTACACATCACAAAGTGGTTTCTCAGATAATTTCCTTCTTGTGTTTATCCTGGGATAATCGCTTTTTTGCCACTGGTCTCAATGAGTTGTAAAATGCCTATTTGCAGAATGAACAGAAAGTTTTTTCAAACTGCTGAATCCATAGAAATGTTTATCTCTGTGACTTGAATTCACACAGCCCAAAATAGTTTCCCATAAAGCTTCCTTCTAGATTTTATTTGAAGGTATTTCCTTTCTTCTACAGATAATAATGCACTCCCAAATATTTCCCCTCACAGATTCCACAAAAACAGTATTTTCAATGCCTGAATGAAGAGAAGTGTTTAACTCTGCTGGGTGAATGCACACATCACAAAGTGGTTTCTCAGATAGCTTCCTTCTAGTTTTTATCCTGGGATATTCACTTCTTTGCTATTGGCCTTAATGACCTCCCAAATGTCCATTTGGAGAATGGACAAAAACAGAGTTTTCAAACAGCCGAATCCAAAAAGTTTTAACTCTGTGAGATGACTGCACACATCACAAAGCAGTTTCTCGGAAAGATTATTTCAAGTTTTTATCAGATGTTTCCTTTTTCACCATCGACCTCAAGGCCCTACCAAATATCACTTCACAGATTATAGAAAAACAGTGTTTCCAAACTGTTGAATGAAAAGAAATGTGTATTGCTGTGAGATGAATGCATACATCACAAAGAGGTTTCTCAGATAGCTTCCTTCTAGTTGTTATCTTGATATATTCTCTTTTTTACCATTAACCTCAATGACCTGCCAAATGTCCCTTCACAGAATGGACAGAAACAGTGCTTCCAAAGTGCTGTATCCAAATGTAGGTTTAAATCTGTGAGATGAATATAGACATCACAAAGCAGTTTCTCAGAAAGCTTCTTTCTACTTTTTATGTGAACATGTTTCCTTTTTCACCACAGGCCAAAATGCACTCCCTAATATCCTTTCCAGATTCTACTAAAACAGTATTTCCAAACTGCTGAATGAAAATAAAAGCTTAAGTCAGTGAGATGATTGTACAAATCACAAAGTGGTTTATCAGAGAGATTACTTCTCGTTTTTATCCTGGAATATTCGATTTTTCGCCATTGGCCTCAATGAGCTCCCAAGTGTCCATTCACAGAATGGACAAAAATGTTTCCAAACGGCACCATCGAAAGAAAAGTTTAACTCTGTGAGATGAATGCACACATCACAAAGCAGTTGTTTAGGAAGATACTTTCTACTTTTTGTGTGAAGACGTTTGTTTTTCACCATAGGCCTCAATGAGCTCACAAATATCTCTTCACAGATACTACAAAAACAGTGCTTCCAAATTGCTGAATGAAAAGAAAGTTTTAACTCTGTGATGTGAATGCACACATCACAAAGTGATTTCTCAGATAGCTTCCTTCTACTTTTTATGCTGATATATTCTGTTTTTAACTTTTGGCTTCAATGAGCTTCCAAAAACAAGGATTCCTAACTGCTGAATCCAAAGAAAGGTTTAACTCTGTGAGATGAACATGCACATCAAAAAGCAGTTCCTCATAAAGCTTCTTTCTAGTTTTTATAAGAACATGTTTTCTTTTTCACCATAGAGTTCAATGAACTCCCAAATATCACTTCACAGGTTCTACAAAAACAGTGTTTCCAAACAGCTGAATGAGAAGAAAGGTTAACATCTGTGAGATGAATGCACACAACACAAAGTGTTTTTTCAGATAGATTCCTTCTATTTTTTATTCTGACATATTCTCTTTTTCGCCATTGGCCTCAATAGGCTCCCAAATGTCTATTCACAGAATGGACATAAACAGTGTTTCCAAACTGTTGAATTCAAAGGAAGGTTTAACACTGTGAGATGAATGCACCATCACAAAGCAGTGTCTCAGAAATTTTCTTTCTAGTTTTTATCTGAAGATGTTTCTTTTTTCACCATGGGCCTCAAGGCACTCTCAATATCCCTTTACAGATTGTACAAAAACAGTGTTTCCAGACTGCTGAATGAAAAGAAATGTTTATCTCTGTGAGATGAATGTAAATAACACAAAGAGGTTTCTCAGATAGCTTCCTTCTAGTTTTTATCCTGAGATATTTGCTTTTTTGTCATTGTCCTCAAAGAGCTCCCAAATGTCCATTCACATAACTGATACTAATGGTGTTTCCAAACTGCTGTATCCAAAGAAAAGTTTAACTCTGTGAGATGAATGGACACATCACAAAGCAGTTTCTCAGAAAGTTTCTTTCTATTTTAATCTGAAGATGTTTACTTTTGCACCATAGTCTTCAATGTACTCCCAAATATCACATTGCAGTTTCCATAAAAACAGTATTTCCAATCTTCTGAATGAGAAGAAAGGTTTAAATCTGTGAGATGAATGCATACATCACAAAGCAGCTCCTCAGATAGCTTCCTTCTACTTTTTATGTTGATATTTTCCCTTTTTCGCCTTGGGTCTCAAAGAGCACCCCAAAACAGGGTTTCCAAACTGCTGAATCCAAAGTTTTAACATTGTGAGATGAATTCACACATCACAAAGAAGTTCTTCAGAAAGTTTCTTTATACTTTTTATGTGAACATGTTTCCTTTTTCACTGTAGGCCTCAATGCGCTAAAAATTATCATTTCTCTGGTTGTATAAAAACAGTGTTTCCAAACTGTTGAATGAGAAGAAAGGCTTAAATCTGTGAGATGAATGCACACAGCACCAAGTGTTTTCTCAGATAGATTCCTTCTAGTTTTTGTCCTGACATATTCTCTTTTTCACCTTTGGCCTCAATGGGCTCCAAAATGTCTATTCACAGAATTAATATAAACAGGGATTGAAAACTGCTGAATCCAAGGAAATGTTTAACTCTGTGAGATGAATGCACACATCACAAATTAGTTCCTCAGAAAGCTTCTTTCTCCTTTTTTGGTGAACATCTTTTCTTTTTCACCATAGGGATCAATGCCATCTCCAATATACCTTCACAGATTCTGCAAAAACAGGGTTTCCAAATTGCTGGATGAAAAAAAGAGTTTAACTCTGTGAGATGAATGCACACATCGTAAGTGGTTTCTCAGAGCATCCTTCTAGTATTTATCCTGGGATATTCTCTTTCTCACCATTGGTCTCAGTGGGCACCCATATGTCCAATTTGCAGAAAGGGCAAAAACGGTGTTTCCAAACTGCTGATTTGAAAGAAAGGTTTAACTCTGTGAGGTGAATGCAAACATAAAGAAAGCGTTTCCTCAGATAGCTTCCTTCTAGTTTTTATCCTGGGAGATTTTTTTCTTGTTTTGTTTTGCCATTGGCCTCAATGAACTCCCAAATGTCCATTTTCAGAATGGTCAAAAACAGTGTTCCCAAAATACTGATTCCAAAAGAAGGTTTAACTCTTTGAGATGAATGCACACATAACAAAGCAGTTTCTCAGAAAGCTTCTTTCTAGTTGCTATTTGAAGATATTTCCTTTTCCAGCTCAGGCTCAATGGGGTCTCAGATTTCCCTTCATAGACATTACAAAAACAGTGTTTCCAAACTACTAAATGAAAAGAAAGGTTTTCCTTTGTGAAATGAATGCATCTATCACAAATCAGTTTATCAGAGAGCTTCCATCTCATTTTTACCTTGGGATATTTGCTTTTTCACCTTTGGCATCAACAAACTCCAACATGTCCACTTGCAGAATGGACAAAAACGATGTTCCCAAAATGCTGAATCCAAGGAAATGTTTAACTCTGTGAGATGAATGCACACATCACAGAACAGACTCTCAGAAAGTTACTTTCTACTTTTTTTTTTTTTTTTTTTTTGAGACGGAGTCTCGCTCTGTCGCCCAGGCTGGAGTGCAGTGGCCGGATCTCAGCTCACTGCAAGCTCCGCCTCCCGGGTTTACGCCATTCTCTCGCCTCAGCCTCCCGAGTAGCTGGGACTACAGGCGCCCGCCATCTCGCCCGGCTAATTTTTCGTATATTTTAGTAGAGACGGGGTTTCACCGTGTTAGCCAGGATGGTCTCGATCTTCTGACCTCGTGATCCGCCCGTCTCGGCCTCCCAAAGTGCTGGGATTACAGGCTTGAGCCACCGCGCCCGGCCTACTTTCTACTTTTTATGTGAAGACGTTTCCTTTTCATCAAGGCCTCAATGCGCTCCCAAATATGCCTTCACCAATTGCACAAGAAAATTTTTTCCAAACAGCAGAATGAAAGAAAGGTTTAACTCTGTGAGATGAATGCACACATGACAAAGCAGTTTCTCAAATTACTTCCTTCTAGTTTTTATCCTGTAATATTCTCTTTTTTGCCTTTGGCCTCTATGAGCTCCAAATGTCCTTTCGCAGAATGGACATAAACAGTGTTGCCAAACTGCTGAATCTAAAGACAGTTTTAACTCTGTGAGATGAATGCAACCATTAAAAACCAGTCTCTCAGAAAGCTTCTTTCTAATTCTTATCTGAAGATGTTACCTTTTTCACTATAGGCCTCAAAACACTTCCAAATATCACATCGTAGATTCTACAAAAACTGTTTCCAAACTTCAGAATCCAAAGAAAGGTTTAACTCTGTGAGATGAATGCACACATCACGAGTCAGTTTCTCAGAAATCTTCTTTCTAGTTTTTATCTGAAGGTGTTTCCTTTTCACCATAGGCCTCAATGCACTACCGAATATCACTTTGCAGATTGTATAAAAACAGTGTTACCAAACTGCTGAATGAAAAGAAATGTTTATGTCTGTCAGGTAAATGCACGCATTACAAAGTGGTTTCTCAGATAGCTTCCTTCTAGTTTTTATCCTGGGATATCCACTTTTTCCCCAATGGCCTCTAAGAACACCAAAATGTCCATTCACAGACTGGACAGAAACAGTGTATTAAAACTTCTGTATCCAAATAAATGTTTAACTCTTTGAGATGAATGGCGACATCACAAAGCAGTTTCTGAGAAAGCTTCTTTCTACTTTTTATCTGGAGACAATTCCTTTTTCACCCTAGGCCTCAGTTCAGTCCCAAATATCACTATGCAGATTCCCCAAAAACAGTGTTTCCAAACTACTCAATAAGAAGAAAGGTTTAAGTCTGAGAGATGAATGCACACATCTCAAAGAGGTTTCTCAGATAGCTTCCTTCTAGTTTTTGCACTTATATATTTCATTTTTCTCCATTTGCCTCAATGAGCTCCCAAGTGTCCATTTGCGGAGTGGACAAAAGCAGGGTTTCCAAACTGCTGAATACAAAGAAAGTTTGAACTCTGTGAAATGAATGCACATGTTACAAAGCAGAATCTCAAAAAGTGTCTTTCTACTTTTAAGGGGAACATATTTCCTTTTATGCCATAGGTCTCAATGAGCTCCTCAATATCTCTTTGCAGATTTTACAAAAACTGTTTCCAAACTGCTGAATGAAAAGAAAAGTTTAACTTTGTGAGATAGATGCACACATTACACAGCGGTTTCTCGGATAGCTTCCTTCTAGATATTATTCTAGGATATTTGCATTTTCACCATGGCCCTCAATAAGCTCTCAAATTTTCATTTACAGAATAGAGAAAAACATTGTCTCCAAACTGCTGAATCCAAATAAATGTTTCTCTCTGTGAAATGAATGCACACATCACAAAGCAGTTTCTCATAATGTTTTATCTAGTTTTTATTCGAAGATATTTCCTTTTTTACCCTAAGCTTCAATGCATTCCTAAATATCCCCTAAAAATCCTAGAACAACAGTGTTTCCAAACTGCTGAATGAAAAGAAAGATTTAACTCTGTGAGGTGAATACACATATCAAAAAGAAAATCCAAGTGTCCATTCACAGAGTTGAAAAATACAGTTTTTCCAGATTTCTGAATCCAAATAAAGGTTTAACACTGTGACATGAATGCTCACATCACTATGCGTTTTCACAAAAAACTTTCTTTTTTTTATCTGAAGTTGTTTCCTTATTCACCATAGGCCTCAATGTGCCCCAAAATATCCCTTCCAGATTCTTCAAAAGCAGTGTCTCCAAACTGCTGATTGAAAAGCAAGGTTTAATTCTGCCAGAAGAATTCACACATAACAAAGAGGTCTCTAAGGTAGCTTCCCTCTTGTTTTTATCTTGGGATATTCATTTTTTAACCTTTTACCTCAATGTGCTCCCAAATGTCCGTTGGCAGAATGGACAAAAACAGTGTTTCCAAACAGGTGATTCCAAAGAAAGTTTTATCTCTTTGAGATACATGTACACGTCACAAAGCAATTTCCCAGAAAGTTTATTTCTACTTTTTGTCTCAGCATGTTTCCTTTTTCATCATAGGCCTCAATGAGCTCCAAAATATCCCTTTCAGATTCTTCAAAAACAGTGATTCTAAACTAATGAGTGAAAATAAAGTTTTAACTCTGTGAGATGAATGCACACATCACAAAGCAGTTTCTCAGATATCTACTTCTCGATTTTATCCTGAGATATTTACTTTTTTGCCTTTTGCCTCAATTAGCTCCCAAATATCCATTCTCAGAATTGAATAAAAAACAGTGTTTTCAAACTTCTGAATACAAAGTGAGTTTTAACTCTGTGAGACGAATGCACACATCACAAAGAAGTTTCCAAGAGAGGTTCTTTCTTGTTTTTATCTGAAGATTATTCCTTTTACATCATAGCCTCAATGTGCCCCCAAATATCCCTTACGGATTCTACAAAAAGAGTGTTTCCAAACTTCTCAATGAAATTAAAGTTTAACTCTGGCAGTTGATTGCACATATCACAAAGTGGTTTCTCAGGTAGTTTCCTTGTAGTTTTTATCCTGGGATATACATTTTTTCACCTTATGACTCAATGTGCTCCCAAATGTCCACTGGTAAACTGGACATAAACAGTGTTTCCAAACTGCTGAATCCAAAGAAATGTTTAACTCTGTGAGATGAATGAAGACATCACAAAGCAGTTTCTCAGAAAGCTTCTTCCTAATTTTTACCTGAAGATGTTACCTTTTTCACTGTAGGCATGAATAGGCTCACAGATTTCACTTCCCAGACCCTACAAAAACTGTGTTTCCAAATTGCTGAATGAAAAGAAAAGTTTAACTGTGAGATGAATGCACACGTCACAAAAGGGTCTCTCAGATAGTTTCCTTGTAGCTTTTATCCTGGGATACTTGATTTTTGGCATTGGACTCAATGATCTCCAAAATATCCTTTCAAAGAATGGAAAAAAAACAAAAAACAAACAAACAAAAAAACAGTTTTTCCAAACTGCTGAATCCAAAGAAAGGTTTGACTCTTTGGGATGAATGCACACATCACAAAGAATTTTCTCAGAAAGCTTCTTTCTAGTTTTTATCTGAAGATTGTTCCTTCTTAATCCTAGGCCTCAATGCACCCCCAAATATCCCTTCTCAGATTCTACAGAAACTGTTTCCACATTGCTATATGAAAAGAAAGGTGTAACTCTGTGAGATGTATGCACACATCACAAAGAGATTTCTCAGATAGGTTCCTTCTAGTTTTTATCCTGTGATATCATTTTTTTTACCAATGGCCTCAATTCACTCCCTAATATGCCTTTGCAGATTCCACAAAAACAGTTTCCAAACTGCTGATTCCAAAGAAAGGTTTAACACTGTGAGATGAATCCATACCAGACAAAGCAGTTTATCGGAATGCTTTGAGTCGAATTGTGAAAAAGAGAATGTATGGGGATAAAAACTAAAAGGAAACTCTAAGATAAACTGCTTTGGGATGTGTGCATTAATATTGCAGAGTTAAACCTTTCTTTTCTTTCTGCAGTTTCAAAACATTCTTTTTGTAGAATATGCAAAGGAATATTTTGGACTGTTTTGAGGTGTGTGATGAAAACAGAAACATCTTCAGATAAAAACTAGAAGGAAGTTTTCAGAGAAACTGCTTTGTGATGAGTGAATTCATCTCACAGAGTTAAAACTTTCCTTGGATTCAGCAGTTTGAAAAACAGGTTTTGTCCATTCTGCATATGGATATTTGGGAGCTCATTGAGGCCAAAGGCAAAAAAATGAATATCTCAGGAGAAAAACTATAAGAAAGCTATCTGAGAAATCACTTTGCATTGTGTGCATTCACCTGGTAGAGTTAAAACTTTCTTTTCCTTCAGAGTTTGGAAACACTGGTTTTGTAGAATCTGAAAAGGAATATTTGGAGTGCATTGAGGCCTGTGCTGAAAAAGGATAGGTCTACAGATAGGAACTAGAAAGAAGCTTTCTGAGAAACTGATTTGTGATGCGTGCATTCATCTCTCGTAGTTAAATCTTTCTTTGGATTCAGCAGTTCGGAAACACTGCTTTTGTAGAATCTGAAGAGATCTTTGGGAGTGTCTTGAGGTCTGTGGTGAAAAAGGAAACAACTTCAGATAAAAACTAGAAAGAAACTTTCTGAGAAACTGTTTTGTGATTTATGCATTCATCTCACAGAGTTAAAAAGTTCTTTGGATTCAGCAGTTTGGAAACACTTTTTTTTTTCTTTCTGGGAATGGACATTTGAGAGTTCATAGTGATCAAATGAAAAAAAGGGAATATCTCCAGATAAAAACTAGAAGGAAGCTTCCTGAAACAGCTGTGCAATGTGTGCATTAATGTCACACAGTTAAACATTTATTTTCATTCAGCAGTTTGAAAACACCTTTTGTCCATCCTGCGAGTGGACATTTGGGAACTTATTGAGGCCAATGCTGAAAAGGAGAATATCCCAGGTTAAAATCTAGAAGGAAGCTGAGAAACTGCTTTGGGATGTTGGCATTTATTTCACAGATATAAAATTTTGTTTTCATTTAGCAGTTTGGAAACACTTTTTTTTAGAATCTGTGAAGGAATTCTTGGGAGCACATTGAGGTCTCTGGTGAAAAAGGAAACACCTTCACATAAAAACTGGAAAGAAGCTTTCTGAGAAACTGGTTATGATGTCTGCATTCATCTCATAGTGCTAAACCTTCCTTTGGATTCAGCAGTTTGGAATCACTGTTTTTGTCCATTCTGCAAATGGACATTTGAAAGCTCTTTCAGACCAATGGTAAAAAATAGAATATCCCAGGATAAATACTAGAAAGACGTTATCTGAGAAACTGCTTTGTGATGTGTGCATTCATCTCACAGAATAAAGTTTCTTTTCATTCAGCTGGTTGGAAACACTGTTTTTGTAGAATCTGTGAAGGGATATTTGGGAGTACATTGAGGCCTAAGGTGAAAAGGGAAACTCCCTCACATAAAAGCTAGAAAGAAGCCTTCCAAGAAACTGCTTTGTGATGAGTGCATTCATCTCACAGATTTAAAAGTTTCTTTTGATTCAGCAGTTAGGAAACACTGTTTTTGTCCATTCTGCAAATTGACGTTTGGGAGCTCTTTGAGGCTAAAGGTGAAAAAATGTAATATTCAAGGAGAAAAACCAGAAGGAACCTGCTTGAGAAACCACTTTGTGATGTGTGCATTCACCTCGCAGAGTTAAAACTTTCTTTTCATTCAGCATTTTGGAAAGACTGTTTTTGTAGACTCTTCGGAGTTATATTTGGGAGTGCATTGAAGCCTATGGTAAAAAAGGAAACATCTTCAGAGAAATACAAGAAAGAAGCATTCTGAGAAAATGTTTTGTGATGCATTCATTCTTGTCACAGAGTTCAAACTTTCTTTGGATCCAACAGTTTGGAAACACTGTTTTTGTCCATTCTATGAATGGTCATTTTTGACCTAAGTGAGGCCAAAGGCAAAAAAGCGAATATCACTGGATACAACCTAGAAAAATGTTATCTGAGAAACCACTTTGTTACGTGTGCATTCATCGCATAGATTTAAACCTTTCGTTTGATTGAGCAGTTTGGTCATACTGTGTTTGTAGAAACTATGAAGGGATATTTGGGAATGTTCTTAGGTCTAGAAGATAAAGCAAATATTTTCAGATGAAAACGAGAAGGAAGTTTTCTCAGAAACTGCTTTGTGATGTGTGCCTTCATCTCATAGAGTTAAACCTTACTTTTGAAGGCACAGTTTGGAAACACTGTTTTTGTGGAACCTCTGCAGGGATATATTGGATCACTTTGAGGCCTATGGTGAAAAAGAAAATATCTTCAGGAACAAATTAGAAATAAGCCTTCTGAGAACCTGCTTTGTGATGCGTGCATTCATCTCAAAGAGTTAAACCTTTGCTTTGATTGAGCAGTTTATAAACTCTGTTTTTGTAGAGTGTGTGAATAGATATTTTGGAATGCTTTAAGACCTATGGTGAAAAAGGAATTATCTTCCAATACAAACTAGGCAGAAGCCATCTGAGAATCTGCTTTGTGATGTGAGCATTTATATCACAGACCGAAACCTTTATTTTGATTGAGTGGTTTGGAAACACTGTTTATGTAGCAACTGCAGAGGGATATTTTAGTGCGCTTTAAGACCTATGCTGAAAAAGGAAATATCGTCAGATGAAAGTTAGATAGAGACTTTCTGAGAACCTGCTTTGTGATGTGAGCATTCATCTCAGTGTTAAACATTTGTTTTGATTGAGTGGTGTGTAAACTCTGTTTTTGTAGAATCTGCGAAGTGATATTTGGAAGTGCTCTGAGGTCCATAGAGAAAAAGGACATATCTCCAGATAAAAACTAGAAGGAAGATTTCTCAGAAACTACTTTATGACGTGTACATTCATCTCACAGAGTTAAATCTTTCTTTTCATGGTGCTGTTTGGAAACATTATTTTTGTACAATCTGGAAAGTAATATTTCAGAGTGCTTTGAGGCCTATGGTGAAAAAGGAAATATCTTCAGATAAGAATTAGAAAGAAGGATTCCGAGAACCTACTTTGTGATGTGTGCTTTCATCTCACAGAGTTAAATATTTGTTTTGATTCAACAGTTTGTAAACTCTGTTTTTTGACTATGTGTGAAGTGATATTTGGGAGCACTTTGAGACCTGTGGTGAAAAAGGAACTTTCTATGGATACAAACAGACAGATCTGTCTTAGAAACTTCCTTGTTATGTGCTTTGTGGTGTGAGCATGTATCTCACAGAGATAAATCTTTCTTTTAATGGTGCTGTTTGAAAATACTGTTTTAGGAGAAACTGCATAGAGATATTTCAGAGTGCTTTGAGGCCTATGGTGAAAAAGGAAATATCTTCAGATAAGAATTAGAAAGAAGCTTTTTGAGAACCTGCTTTGTGATGCATGCATTCATCTCAAAGATTTAAACCTTTGTTTTGATTGTCCACTTTGTAAAGTCTGTTTTTTTAGAATCTGCAAAGGGATATTTGGGAGTGCATTGATGAATATGGGAAAAAAGAAATATCTTCAGATGAAAACTAGAAAACCTTTCTCAGAAACTGTTTTGTGATGTGTGCATTTATCTCACAGAGTTAAACCTTTCTTTTGATGTCACAGCTTGGAAACACTGTTTTTGTAGAATCTGCAAAGGTATATTTCGGAGTACTTTGAGGCCTATGGTAAAAAAGGAAGTATCTTCAGATACAAACTAGAGAGAAGCTGTGTGAGAAACTGCTTTGTGATGTGAGCATTCATCTCACAGACTTAAACCTTTCTTTTGATCGATCATTTTGGAAACATTGTTTTTGTAGAATCTGCAAAGGGATAATTGGGAGTGCATTGAGGTCTATGGAGAAAAAGGAAATATTGTCAGATGAAAACTAGAGGGAAGATTTCTCAGAAACTGCTTTGTGATGTGTGCATTCATCTCACAGTGTTAAACATTTCTTTCATTTTGGAAACACTGTTTTTGTAGCATCTGTGCAGGGATATTTTGGAACAATTTGAGACCTATGGTGAAAAAGGAAGTATCTTCAGATACGAACTAGACAGAAGTTCTCTGAGAGACTGCTTTCTGATGTGAGCATTCATCTCACAGAGTTACACCCCTTTTTTGGTTTAACAGTTTGGAAACACTGTTTTTGTAGAATCTGTAAAGGGATAATAGGGAGCACATTGAGATCTATAGAGAAAAAGGAAATATCTTCAGATGAAAACCAGAAGGAAGATTTCTCAGAAATTGCATTGTGATGTGAGCATTCATCTCACAGTGTTAAACATTTCTTTCATTTTGGGAAACATTGTTTTCATAGAATCTGCACAGGGATACTTTGGGACAATTTGAGGACTATGGTGAAAAAGGAAGTATCTTCAGATAGAAACTAGACAGAAGCTCTCTGAGAGACTGCTTTGTGATGTGATCTTTCAACTCATATAGTTACACCTTTCTTTTGATTTAGCAGTTTGGAAACACTGTTTTTGTAGAATCTGTGAAGGGATATTTGGGAGTGCATTGAGGTGAATGGAGAAAAAAAGGAGAAAAAGGAAATATCTTCAGATGAAAACCAGAAAGATTTCTCAGAAACTGCTTTGTGATGTGTGCATTCATCTCACAGAGTTAAACCTTTCTTTTCTTGGCACAGTTTGGAAACACTGTTTTTGTAGGCTCTGTGAAGGGATATTTTGGAGCAATTTGAGGCCTATGGAGGAAAAGGAAGTATCTTCAGATATACACTAGACAGAAGCTGTCTGAGAGACTGATTTTTGATGTGAGCATTCATCTCACGCACTTAAACCTTGTTTTGAGTTTTTGTAGAATCTGTGAAGGGAAATTTTGGTGTGCTATGAGGACTATTTTGAAAAAAGAAATACCTTCAGATAAATGTTAGAAGGACGCTTTCTCAGTACCTGTTTGTGATGTGTGCATTCATCTCACAGAGTTAAACCTTTATTTCGATTGAGAGGTTTGTAAACTCTCTTATTTTAGAAACTGCAAAGCCGTATTTGGGAGTGCTCTGAGACCTACGTCAAAAGGGAATAATCTTCATATACAAACTAGACAGAAGCTGTCTGAGAAACTTCTTTGTGAAATGAGCATTCATCTCACAGATTTGAACGTTTATTATGATTGAGCTGTTTGTAAACTATGTTTTTGGAGAATCTGCAAAGCTATATTTGAGAACACTTTGAGGCCCATGCTGAAAAAGGAATTATGTCTGGATACAAACTAGACAGAGACTATGTGAGAAACTGCTTTGTAATGTGAGCATTCATCTCACAGAGTTAACCTTTCCTTTTGAGTGAGCATTTTGAAAACTATTTTTTTGTAGAATCTAGGAAGAGATATTTGGGAGTACACTGAAGCCTATGGTGAACAAGGAAGCATCTACAGATACAAACTAGACAGAAGCTGTCTGAGAAACTTCTTTGTGATGTGTGCATTTATCTTACAGAGTTAAATTTTTTTTTTGATTGATCAGTTTGTAAACTCTGTTTTTGTAAAATCTGCAAAGTGATACTGGGAGGCACTTTGTGGCCTATGGTGAAAAAAGATGTATCTTCAGATACAAACTAGATAGAAGCTATCTGAGAGACTGCTTTGTAATGTGAGCATTCATTTCAGAGTTAAACATTTCTTTTGACTGAGCACTTTGGAAACACTGTTTTTATAGAACCTGCAATGCCATAGTTGTCAGCACTTTAAGGCCTATGTTGAAAAAGGAAGTATCTTCAGATAAAAGCTAGACAGAAACTGTCTGAAAAAGTGCTTTGTGATGTGTTTATTCATCTCACAAGGTTAAAACATTGTTGTGTTGAGCGGTTTGTAAATTCCGTTTTTGTAGAATCTACAAAGTGATATTTGTGAGCACTTTGAGGCCTATGGTGAAAAAGGAAGTATCTTCACATACAAACTAGAAAGAACCTGTCTCAGAAACTGCTTTGTGATGTGCGCATTCCTCTCACAGAGTTAAGCTTTTGATTTATTGGCCAGTTTGGAAACAATGTTTCTGTAAAATCTGCAAAGTGATATATAGGAGTGCATTGAGGCCTAAAGTGAAAAAGAAAATGTCTTCTAATAAAAACTAGAAGGAAGCTTTCTAAGAAACTGATTTGTGATTTGTGCATTCATCTGACAGAGTTCATCTCTTGATGGCATAGTTTGGAAACGCTGGTTTTGTAGAATGTGCAAAGAGATACTTTGTTGGGTTTTGAAGCCTATGTTGAAAAAGGAAACATATTCAGATGAAAACTGGAAGAAAGCTTTCTCAGAAAATGCTTTGTGATATGTCCATTCATCTCACAGAGTGAAACCTTTGTTTTTGTAAGGAGGTTTATAAACTCTGTTTTTGTAGAATCTGCAAAGAGATATTTGGGAGCAATTTGAGGTCTATGGTGAAAAAGGAAGTATCTTCAGATACAAACTAGACAGAAGAACTCTGAGAAACTGCTTTGTGATGCTTGAATTCTTCTCACAGTGTTAAACCTTTCTTTTGGTTGAGCATTTTGGAAACTCTGTTTTTGTAGAATCTGTGAAGTGATATTTAAGAGCACATTGAGGTCTATGGAGAAAAAGGAAATATCTTCAGATGAAAATTAGAAGGAAGCTTTCTGAGAAACTGCTTTGTGATGTGTGCATTCATCTCACAGAGTTAAACCTTTCTTTTGTTTGAGCTTTTTGGAAACTCTGTTTTTGTACAATATGTGAAGCGATATTTAGGAGTGCTTTTGGGCCTATGGTGAAAAAAGAATTATCTTCACGTACAAACTATACAGAAGCTCTCTGAGAAACTTCTTTGTGATACGACCATTCAACTCACAGAGTTAAACCTTTCTTTTGAAGGTACAGTTTGGAAACCTTGTTTTTGTAGAAACTGTGAAGGGATATTTTGGAGGGTTTTGAGTCCTATGGTTAAAAAGGGGGAAAAACAGTTTTTGAGAAAGCTTCCTTCTAGTTTTCATGTGAAAATATTTCCATTTTCTCCATAGACCTCAATGTACTCCCAAAGATCCCTTCGTAGATTCTGCAAACACTGTGTTTCCAAACTGCTCAATCGAAAGAAAGGTTGAACCTGGTTGGATGAATGCTCACATCAAAAAGCAGTTTCTCATACAGCTTCTGTCTAGATTGTAACTGAGGATACTTGATTTTTCACCATGGGCCTCAAAGTGCTCCCAAATATAGCTTCTCGGGCTCTACAAAAGCAGAGTTTACAAACTGCTCATTCAAAACAAAGGTTTGACTCTGTAGGATGAATGCAAGCATCACAAAACAGTTTCCGAGAAAGTTTCCTTCTATTTTTCATTCTAACATTTTTCTTTTTTCTCCATAGACCTCAATACACTCCCAAATATCCCTTTGTAGATTCTAGTTGAGTGCACACATCACATGGCAGATTCTCAGAAAGCTTCTTTCTAATTTTTATCCTAAGATATTACCTTTTTACCTTGAGCTTCAAAGCACTCTGAAATATCCCTTTGCAGATTGTATAAAAACATTGTTTTCAAACTGCACTATCAAAGGAAAGTTTCAATCTATGGGATGAATGCACACATCATAAAGCAGTTTCTGAGAAAGCTTCCTCCTAGTTTTCATCTGAAGATATTTCCTTTATCTCCATGGGCCTCAATGCACGCCCAAATATCTCTTCGCAGATTCTGCAAAAAGAGTGTTTCCAAACTGCTCAATCAGAAGGAAAGTTTATCTCTGTGAGATGAATGCTCACATCATGAAGCAGTTCCTCATCCAGCTTCTGTCTAGATTGTATATGAAGATACTTTCTTTTTCACCATAGGTCTCAAAGTACTCCCAAATATCACTTAGCTGATTCTGCAAAAACAGAGTTTACAACCACTGAATCAAAACAAAGTTTTAAATGTGTGAGATGAATGCACACATCTGAAAACAGGTTCTCAGAAAGATTCTTTCTAATTTGCATCTGATGATATTTCCTTTTTCACCATAGGACTCAAAGCGCTCGGAAACATCACTTCGCAGATTCGACAAAAGCAGTGTGTTCAAATGGCTCAAACTAAAGTAAAGTGTACCTCTGTGTGACGAATGCTCACATCATGAAGCATTTTCTGAGAAAGCTATCTTCTAGTTTTTATCTGAAGATATTTCCTTTTTCTCCGTAGACCTCAATGTGCTTCCCCATATCCCTTCGCAGATTCTACTTACACAATGTTTCCAAACAGCACCATCAAATGAAGTTTAACTCTGTAAGATGAACGATCCCATCACAAGGAAGTTTCTGAGAAAGGTTTATTCTAGTTTTCATCTGAAAATATTTCCTTCCTCTCCATAGATGTCAATGCACTCCCAAGTATCCCTTTGTAGATTCTGCAAACAGAGTTTTACAAATTTCTGAGTCAAAGCAAAGGTTTAACTCTGTGAGATGAATGCACACATTGCAAAGTGGATTCTCAGAAAGCTTCTTGGTAATTTTTATCTGAAGATATTTCCTTTTTCACCATAGACACCAAAGCACTCTGAAACATCCCTTCACAGATTCTACAAAAACAGTGTTTCCAAACTGCTCAAACTAAAGGAAAGTTTAACTCATTGTGATTAATGCTCACATCACAAAGCAGTTTCTCAGACAGCTTCTGTCTAGTTTGTATCTGAAGATGCTTCCTTCTTCACCATAGGCCTCAAAGAACTCCCAAATATCACTTCGCAGACTCTAAAAAACGGAGTTTATAAATTGCACAATCAAAACAGAAGTTTAACTCTGTGAGACGAATGCCCACATCACAAAGCAGGTTTTCAGAAAGCTTCTTTCTAATTTGTATTTGAAGATATTTTCTTTTTCACCATACAATTCAAAGTGCTCTGAAATATCCCTTTGCTGATCCTACAAAAACAGTGTTTCCAAACTGCTCAAACTAAAGAAAATTTTACCTCTGTGTGATGAATGCTTACATCACAAAGCAGTTTCTGAGAAAGTTTCCTTCTAGTTTTCATCTGAAAATATTTCCTTTATCTCCCTAGACCTCAATGTATTCCCAAATATCCCTTCGTAGATTCTACAAACACAGTGTGTCTAAACTGCTCAATCAAAAGAAAGGTTTAACTCTGTGAGATGAATGCTCACATCACAAAGCAGTTTCTCAGACAGCTTCTATCTAGTTTGTATCTTAGGACATTTTATTTTTCTCCATAGGCCTCAAAGTGCTCCCAAATATCACATCACACATTCTACAAATACAGAGTTTACAAACTGCACAATCAAGGCAAAGGTTTAATTCTGTGAGATAAATGCACACATCACAAAGCAGGTTCTCAGAAAGCTTTCTAATTTTTATCTGAAGTTATATTCTTTCTCACGATAGGCCTCAAAGTGATACAAAATATCCCTGCACAGATTCTACAAAAACTGTTTCCAAACCCTTCAATCAAAGCAAAGGTTTAACTCTGTGAAATAAATGCACACATCACAAAACACTTTCTGAGAAAGTTTCTTCCTAGTTTTTAATTGAAACTATTTCCTTTTTCACCATAGTCCTTAAGGCATTCCCAAGCACATTTTACAGAAAGATTGTTTCCAAACTGTCCCATCGAAAGAGTGGTTGAACTATGTGAGATGAATGCACACATCACAAAGCAGTTTCTGAGAAAGCTTCCTTCTAGTTTTCATCTGAAGATGTTTTCTTTTTCTCCATAAGCCTCAATGCACTCCCAAATATCCCTTCACAGATTCTACAAATACAGCGTTTACAAACTGGTCAATCAAAACAAAGGTTTAACACTGTGAGATGAACTCACACATCACAAAGCAGGTTCTCCAAAAGCTTCCATCTAGTTTGTATCTGAAGATATTTCCTTTTTCACCACAGGACTCAAAGTGCTCCAAAATATCCCTTCACAGATTCAACAACAACAGTGTTTCCAAACTACTCAATCAAAAGTAAGGCTTCAATCTGTGAGATGATTGCTCACATCACAAAGCATTTTCTGAGAAAATTTCCTTCTGGTATTCATCTGATGATATATCCACTTTACCCAGAGACCTCAATGCACTTTCAAATACCCCTTTGCAGAATCTAGAAACACAATGTATCCAAACTGCATCATCAAAAGAAAGTTTAAGTCTGTGAGATGAATGCACACATCACAAAGCAGTTTCTGAGAAAGCTTCCTCCTAGTTTTCATCTGAAAATACTTCCTTCTTCTCCATAGACTTCAATGCACTCCCTAGTATTCCTTTGTAGATTCTAGTTTTTCCAATTTGCTGAGTCAAAAGAAAGGTTTAACTCTGTGAGATGAATGTTCACATCACAAAACAAGTTCTCACAAAGCTTCTTTCTAATTTTTATCTGAAGACATTTCATTTTCGACCATAAGCCTCAAAGCACACAAAAATATCCCTTTGCAGATTCTACAAAAACAGTGCTTTCAAATGGCACTATCAAAAGAAATGTTTAACTCTGTGAGATGAATGCAGACATCACAAAGCAGTTTCTGAGAAATCTTCCTTCCAGTTTTCATATGAAGATATTTCCTTTTTCACCATAGTCTCAAAGCATCCCCAAATATCATATCACAGATTGTACAAGAATAGAGTTTACAAGCCGTTCAATCAAAACAAAGGTTTAAATCTGTAGGATGAATGCAAGCATCACAAAGTAGTTTCTCAGACAATTTCTGCCTAGTTTGTATCTGAAGAATCTTTGCTTTCCACCATAGGCCTCAAAGTGCTCTGACTTATCGCTTCGCATTTTCCACCATAGGCCAAATATCTCTTCACACATTGTACAAAAACAGAGTTCATGAACTGCTCAATCAAAAGAAAAATTTTAATTCTGTGATATGAATGCACACATGTCGAGTTCTCAGAAAATTTTTTTCTAATTTTTATCTGAAGATATTTGCTTTTACACCATATGTCTCAAAGCACTCCAAAATGTCCCCTCACAGATTCTACAAAAATAATGTTTCAAAACTGCTCAATCAAAAGGAAGGCTTAACTCTGTGAAATGAATGCTCACATCATAAAGCAGTTTCGGAGAGAGCTTCATTCCAGTTTTCGTGTGAAAATGTTTCCTTTTTTTCCATAGACCTCCATGGGCTCCCAAATATCCCCTCACAGTTTCTACAAAAACAGTGTTTCCAAGCTGCTCAATCAAAAGAAAGGTTTAACTCTGCGAGATGAGTGTTCACATCACGAATCAGTTTATCCAACAGCTTCTGTCTAGTTTGTATCTGAAGATACTTCGTTTTTCACCATAAGCCTCAAAGCATTCTGAATTATTGCTTCACAGATTCTACAAAAAGAGTTTACAAACTGCTCAATTAAAACAAAGGTCTAACTCTGTGAGATGAATGGACACATCACAAAGCAGTTTCTCATAAAGCTTCTTTCTAATGTTTATCTAAAGATATTTCCTTTTTCTTCTTAGGACTCAAAACACTCTGAAATATCCCCTTTGCAGGTTCTACACAAACAGTGTTTCCAAACTGCTCAAACTAAATAAAAGTTTACCTCTCTGTGATGAATGCTCACATCACAAAACAGTTTCTGAAAAAGTCTCCCTCTAGTTTTCATCTAAAGATATGTCCTTTTCCTCTATAGACCTCACTGCATTCCAAATATCCCTTCGCAGGTTCTACAAACACAGTGTTTCCAAACTGCGTCATCAATACAAAATTTAACTCTGCGAGATGAATGCACGCATCACAAAGCAGTTTCTGAGAAAGCTTCCTTCTAATTTTCATCTGAAAATATTTCCTTTCTCTCCATAGACATCAATGTGTACCCCAATATCCCTTCATAGTTTCTGGAAACCGAGTTTTTCCAAATTGCTGAGTCAAAAGAACACTCTGTGACATGTATGCATACATCACAAGGCAGGTTCTCAGAAAGCTTCTTCCTATTTTTATCTGAAGATATTTCCATATTCACCATAGGCCTCAAAGAGCTCCAAAATATCCCTTCATTGATGCTGTAAAAACGAGTTTCCAAACTGCTCAAATTAAAGAAAATTGTACTTCTATATGATTAATGCACTTCACATATTCTGCAAAAACAGAGTTTACAAACCGCTCAATCAAAACAAAACTTTAACTCTGTAAGACGATTGTACACATCACAAAGCAGGTTCTCAGAAAGCTTCCTTCTAATTTTTATCTGAATTTATTTCCTTTTTCATCAAAGGCCACAAAGTTCTCTGAAATATCCCTTCACAGATTCTACAAAAACAGTGTTTCCAAATGGTAGCATCAAAAGACAGGTTTAACTCTGTGAGATAAATGCACACGTCACGAAGGAATTTCTCAGAATGCTTTCTTCTAGTTTTCATCTGAAGATATTTACTTTTTCACCATAGACCTCAATGCACTCACAAATATCCCATCACAGATTTTACAAGAACAGTGTTCACAAACTGTGCCATCATAAGAAAAGTTTAACTCTCTGAGATGAATGCACATATCAGAGAGCAGTTTCTCAAACAGCTTCTCTCTAGTTTGTATCTGAAGATAATTCCTCTTTTCACCATAGGCCTAAAAACGCTCCCAAATATCATCTGGTAGATTCTACAAAAACAGAGTTTATAAAACATTCAATCAAAACAAAGTTTAACTCTGGGAGATGAATGCAGAAATCACAGTCAGTCCTAGGAAAGCTTCTATGTAATTTTTATCTGAAGACATTTCCTGTTTCACCACAGGCCTCAAAGAGCTCCAAAATATCCCTTCACAGATTCTTTAAAAAAATAGCTTTTTCCAAACTGCCCAAACTAAAGAAAAGTTTACCTCTGTGTGACGAATGCTCACATCACAAAGCATTATCTGAGAAAGCCTCCTTCCACTTTTCATCAGAAGATATTTCCTTTTTCTCCATAGACCTCAATGCACTCCCAAATATTTATTTGTAGATTCCACAAACACAGTGTTTTGAGACTGCTCAATCAAGAGAAAGGTTTAACTCTCTGAGATGAATGCTCACATTAGAAAGCAGTTTCTCAGATAGCTTCTGTCTAGTTTGTATTTGAAGATACTTCCTTTTTCAAAATAGGCCTCAAACTGCACTGAAATATCCCTTCCAAGATTCTACAAAAAGAGTGTTTCCAAACTGTACCAGCAAAAGAAATGGTTAACTCTGTGAGATGAATGATCACATCACAAGGCAGTTTCTGAGACAGCTTCCTTCTAGTTTTCATCTGAAGATATTTGCTTTTTCAATGTAAGCATCAATGCCCACCCAAATATTCCTTCATAGATTCCACAAAAACAGTGTTTCCAAACTGCACCATCAAAAGAAAGGTTTAACTCTGTGAGATGAATGCACAAATAACAAAAGTTTCTGAGAAAGCTTCTTCCTAGTTTTTATTTGAAGATAATTCTTTTTTCACCATAGGCCTCGATGAGCTCCCATATATACCTATGCAGATTTTACAATATTTTTCCAAACTGACCAATAAAAGGACGGTTTAGCTCTATGATAGGAATGCACATATCACAAAACGGTTTCTGAAAAAACGTCTTTCTAGTTTTCATTTGAAGATATTTCCTTTCTCTCCATAGGCCTCAATGTACTCCCAAATTCCCCTTCACAGATTATACAAAAACAGTGTTTCCAAACTGCTCAATCTTAAGAACGGTTTAACTCTGTGAGATGAGTGCTCACATCACAAAGCAGTTTTGTAGACAGCTTCTGTCTAGTTTGTATCTGAAGAAACTTCCTTTTCCACCATAGGCCTCAAAGCACTCCCAAATATCCCTTCGCAGATTCTACAAAAATGGAGTTTACAAACCGTTCAATGGAAACAAAGGTGTAACTCTGTGAGATGAATGCACACATCACAAAGCAGCTTCTCAGAAAGATTCTAATTTTCACCTGAAGATATTTCTTTTTTCACCATAGGCCTCAAAGCGATCCAAAATATCCCTTTGCAGATTCTACAAAAACAGTGTTTCCAAACTGTGCAATAAAAGAAACTTTAACTCTGTTAGATGAATGCCCACATCACATAGCACTTTCTGAGAAAGCTTCCTTCTGTTTTCATCTGAAGATATTTCCTTTTTCTCTATAGAACTCAATGTGCTCGCAAATATCCCATTGCAGATCGTACAAAAACAGTGTTTCCTAACTGCTCAATGAGAAGAAAGGTTTAACTCTGTGAGATGAATACTCACATCACAAACAGTTTCTCAGACTGCTTCTGTCTAGTTTGTACCTAAACATAGTTCCTTTTTCACCATAGGCCTCAAAGTACTCCCAAATATTGCTTTGTAGATTCTACAAAAACTGAGTTTACAAACTGCTCAATCAAAACAAAGGTTTAATTGTGTGAGATGTATGCACACATCACAAAGCAGTTTCTGTGAAAGCTTTCTTCTAGTTTTGATCTGAAGATATTTCCTTTTTCTCCATAGACCTCAATGCACTCCTAAATATCCCTTGGTAGATTCTGCAAACCCAGTGTTTCCAAATTGTTCAGGCAAAACACAGATTTAACTCTGTGAGATGAATGCTCATATCAAAAATCAGTATCTCAGAGAGCTTCTGTCTAATTTATTTCTGAATACACTTTCTTTTTCACCATAGGTCTCAAAGTGATCCCAAATAACGTTTTTCAGATTCTACAAAAACAGTTTATAAAGCGATCACTCAAAACAAAAGATTAACTCTGTGAGATGAATGGAAACATAAACAAGCTGGTTCTCAGGAAACATCTTTCTAATTTTTTCTGAAGATATTTCCTTTTTCACAATAAGCCTCAAAGTGCTCCAAAATATCCCTTGGCACATTCCACAAAAACAGTGTTTCCAAAGTTGCATCAAAAGAAACGTTTAATTCTGTAAGATGAATGAACACATCACAAGGTAGTTTCTGAGAAATCTTCTTTCTTGTTTTCATCAGAAGATATTTTCTATTTCTCTATAGACCTCAATGCATTCCAAAATTTCCATCTGTAGATACTAAAAAACAATGTTTCCAAATTGCTCAGTCAAAAGAAAGGTTTAACTGTGAGAGGAATGCTCACACCACAAAGTAGTTTCTCAGGCAGCTTCTGTCTAGTTTATATCTTAAGATATTTCCTTTTTCACTATAGGCCTCAATGCACTCCCAAGTATCCCTTCGCAGATTCTACAAAAACAGTGTTTCCAAGCTGCTCAATCAAAAGAAATGTTTAACTCTGTGAAATGAATTCTCACATCATAAATCAGTTTCTCAGACAGCTTCTGTCTAGTTTGTATCTGAAGATACTTCCCTTTTCACCATGGTACTCAAACCACTCCCAAATATCACTTCATGGATGTTTCAAGAAAAGATTTTAAAAACTGCTCAGTCAAGACAAAGGTTTAACTCTGTGAGATGAATGTACATATCACATAGCAGGTTCTCAGAATGCTTCTTTACATTTTTTATCTCAAGATATTTCCTTTTTCACCATAGACCTCAAAGCACTCCGGATTATCCCTTTTCAGATTCTACAAAAACTATTTTTCCAAACAGCTCAATCAAAAGAAAAGTTTAAGTCTGTGAGATAAATGTACACCCAACAATGCAGGTTCTCATGAAGCTTATTTCTAATTTGTATCTGAAGATATTTCCTTTTTCAACATAGGCCTCAAAGTGCTCCGATATATCCGTTCATAGATTCTACAAAAACAGTGTTTGAAAACTGGTCTACCAAAAGTAAGTTTAAATCTGTGAGATGAATACACATGTAACAAAGCAGTTTATCAGAAAATTTATTTCTAGTTTTTTTCTGAAGATACATCATTTTTGATCATAGGCTTTAATGCACTCCCAAGTATCCCTTTGCAGATTCGATAAAAAGAGTATTTCCAAACTGTTCTATCTAAAGAAAAGTTTACACCTGTGTGATGAATCCTCACCAAAAAAAGTAGTTTCTCAGAAAGCTTTGGTTTGCTTTTTATCTGTAGACATTTCTCTGTTCACCTTAGGCCTCAATGTGCTGCCAAATATCCTTCACAGATTCTACAAAAACAGTGTTCCCAAACTCTTCAATCAAAAGAATGGTTTAACTCTGTGAGATGAATGCTTAAATCACAGAGCAGATTCTCAAAAAAATTCTATCTAGTTTTAACTTGAAGATATTTCCTTTTTCACTGTAGAACTCAATGTACTCTCAAAAATCCCTTAACTGATTCTAAAAATACTGTGTTTCCAAACTGTTCAATAAAAAGAAAGGTTTAACTCTGTGAGAGGAATGCTCACGTCACAAATCAGTTTCTCAGACAGCTTCTCTCTAGTTTATGTTTGAAGATACTTCCTTTTTCACCTTAGACCTCAAAGCACACCTAAATATCTCTGCAGATTCTACAAAAACAGAGTTTACAAACCTCTCAATCAAGCCAAAGGTTTAACTCTGTGAGATGAATGTACACATCACAAAGCAGGTTTTCAGGAAACTTCTTTCTAATTTTTGTCTGGAAATATTTCCTTTGCCACTGTAGGCCTCAAAACACTCCAAACTATCACTTTGCAAGATCTACAAAAAGAGTGTTTCCAAACTGTGTTATCAAAAGAAAGGTTTAACTCTGTGAGATGAATGCACACACCACAAGGCAGTTTCTGAGAAAGGTTATTTCTTGTTTTCATCAGAAGATTATTCCTTTTTCTCCATAGACCTCAATGTGCTCCCAAATATCCCTTTGTTGATTCTGAAAACATGGTGTTTCCAAATTTCTCACTCAAAAGAAAGGTTTAAACTCTGTGAGTTGAATGCTCACATCACAAAGCAGTTTTTCAGACAGATTCTGTCTAGTTGGTATCTGAAGATGCTTCCTTTTTCACCATAGGCCTCAAAGTGCTCCCAAATACCCCTTTGCAGACACTACAAAAGCAGTGTTTGCAAACTGCACAGAAAGTTTTAACTATGTGAGTTGAATGAACACATCACAAAGCAGTTTCTCAGAAAGCTTTTCACCATAGGCCTCAATGCGCACCAAAATATCCCTTCACACATTCTACAAAAAGTATCTCCAAACTGCTTAATTAAAAGAAAGATTTATAACCGTGAGATGAATGCACAACATCACAAGCCAGTCTCTCAGAAGTTTCTTCCTAGTTTTGTCTGAATATATGTCAGATTTTACTACAGGCTCAATGCACTCCCAAATATCCTTCTGCAGATTCGACAAAAAGAGTGTTTCCAAACTGCTCAAACTAAAGAAAAGTTTACCTCTGTGTGATGAATGCTCACATCACAAAGCAGTTTCTCATAAAGCTTCATTCCACTTTTTATGTGTAGATATTTATCTGTTCACCCTAGACCTCAATGCACCTCCAAATATCCTTCACAAATTCTACAAAAATAGTGTTTCCAAACTGTTCAATCAAAAGAATGGTTTAACTCAGTGAGATGAATGCTCACATCAGAAAGAAGTTTCTCAAAAAGATTCCTTCTACTTTTTGTGTGAAGATATTTCCTTTTTCACCATAGGGAACATTGCTCTCCCAAATATCCTTTTGCGGGTTCTACAAAAACAGTTTCCAAATGATTCATTCAAAAGAAAGGTTTAACTCTATGAGATAAATGTACACATTGCAAAGCAGGTTCTCAGAAAGCCTCTTTCTAATTTGTATCTGAAGATATTTCCTTTTTCACCATAGGCCTCAATGTGTTCCGAATTATCCCTTCACAGATTCTACAAAAATTGTGGTTCCAAACTGCACCAGTAAAAGAAAGGCTTAACTCCGTGAGATGAATGCACAAATCACAAATCACAAAACAGTTTCAGAGAAAGCTTTCCTCTAGTTTTCATCTGAAGATATTTCCTTTTTCTCCATAGACCTCAATGCACTCCCAAATATCCCTTCACAGATTCTACAAAAGCAGTGTTTTCAATCTGTGCTATCAAAAGAAAGGTTTAACTCTGTGAGACGAATGCACACATCACAAAGAAGTCTCTGAGAAAGCTTCTTTCTGGTTAGCAACTGAAGATACTTCCTTTTCCTCCATAGACCTCAATGCGCTCCCAAATATCCTATTGTAGATTCTACAAACACAGTGTTTCCAAATTGCTCAGTAAAAAGAAAGGTTTAATTCTGTGAGATGAATGCACACATCACCAAGCAGTTTCTTAGACAGCTTCTGTCTATTTTACATTTCAAGATACTTCCTTTTTCACCATAGGGCTCAAAGTGCCCATCGTAGATGCTACAAAACATAGTTTCCAAACTTGCCAATCAAAAGAAAGGTTTTACTCTGTGAGATGAATGTGCAGAGCACAAAGAAGTTTCTGAGAAGGTTTCCTTTCAATTTTCATCTGAAGATATTTCCTTTTATTCCTTAGACTATAATGCATTCCCAAATATACCTTCACAGATTGTACAAAAACAGTGTTTCCAAACTGTGCCATCAAAATAAACGTGTAACACTTTTAGCTGAATGCACACAGCACAAAGCAGTTTCTGAGACAGCTTCCTTCTAGTTTTCGTCTGAAGATATTTCCTTTTACTCCATAGACTGCAATGTACTCCCAAATATCCCTTCCCAGATTCTACAAAAACAGTGTTTCCAAACTGTGCCATCAAAATAAATGTTTAACTCCTTGAGATGAATGCACACATCACAAAGCAATTTCTGAGAAAGCTTCTTTCTAGTTTTCATCTGAAGATATTTCCTTTATCTCCATAGACCTCAATGCACTTCCAAATATCCCATTGTAGATTCTACAAACACAGTGATTCCAAATTGCTCAGTAAAAAGAAAGATTTAACTCTGTTAGATAAATGGTCACATCACACAGCAGTTTCTCAGACTGCTTCTTTCTTGTTTGCATCTGAAGATTCTTCCTTTTTCACCATAGGGCCCAAAGTGCTCTGAAATAACCCATCACAGATTCTACAAGAAAACAGTTTCCAAACTGGCCAATCAAAGAAATATTTAATTCTGTGAGGTGAATGGACACATCACAAAGCAGTTTCTGAGAAAGCTTCCTTCTAGTTTTCATCTGAAGATATTTACTTTTTCTCCATAGACCTCATGCAGTCTCAAATATCCCTTCACAGATTCTACAAAAGCAGTGTTTCCAAACTGGCAATCAAAAGAAAGGTTTAACTGTGTGAGATGAATGCACACATCATGAATCAGTTTCTGAGAAAGGTTCTTTCTAGTTTTCATTTGAAGACATTTCCTTTTTCACCATAGGTGTCAATGTGCTCCCGTATATCCCTTTGCAGATTATACAAAAGCATTGTTACCAAACTGGCCAATCAAAGAAATGTTTAACTCAGTGAGATGAATGGACACATCAGAAAGCAGTTTCTGAGAAAGCTTCCTTCTAGTTTTCACCTGAAGATATTTCTTTTTTCTCCATAGAGCTCAATGTGCTCCCAAATATTCCTTTGTAGATTCTACAAAAGCAGTGTTTCCAATCTGCACCATCAAAAGAAAGGTTTAACTCTGTGAGATGAGTGCCACATCACAAAGCAGTTTCTGACATAAATTCCCTCTAGTTTTCACTGGAAAATTATTCCTTTAACTCAATAGACCTAAATTCGCTCCAAAATAACTCTTCACAGATTCTACAAAAAGAGTGTTTCCAAACTGCTCAATCAAAACAAAAGTTTAACTCTGGAGATGAATGCTCACATCACTAAGCAGTTTCTCCTATGGCTTCTGTCTAGTTTTTATCTGAAGATATTTCCTTTTTCACCATAGGCCTCCAAGCCCTCAAAAATAACGCATCACAGATTCCACAAAAACAGAGTTTACAAACTGCTCAATCATAACTAAGGTTTAATTCGGTGAGATGAATGCTCACTTAACAAAGCAGTTTCTCACACATTTTCTGGCTGCATTCTATCTGATGATACTTATTTTTTCAACATAAGCCTCAAAGCTCTCCCATATATCGCTATACATATTCTACAAAAACAGAGTTTTCAAGAAGCTCAATCAAACCAAATGTTTAACTCTGTGAGATGAATGCACACACCACAAAGTAGGTTCTCTGAATGCTTCTTTCTAATTTTTATCTGAAGATATATCCTTTTTTACCAAAGGCCTCAAAGTGCTCAGAAATATCCCCTGGCAGATTCTACAAACACAGAGTTTAGAAACCACTCAATCAAAACAAATGTTTCACTCTGTGGGATGAATGCACACATCACAAAGCAGTTTCTGAGAAATCTTCCTTTTTGTTTTCATGTGAAGATATTTCTTTTTCTACCCAGGCCTCAATGTGCTCACAAATATCCCTTCACAGATTCTACAAAAACAGTGTTTCCAAACTGTGCCAACAAAGGAAAGGTTTAACTCTCTGAGATGAATGCACACATCACAAAGCAGTTACTCAGACAGCTACTGTCTACTTTACATCCGAAAATACTTCCTTTTTCAACTTAGGCCTCAAAGCGCTCCCAAATATCCCTGCAGATGTGAAAAAAGAGTGTTTCCAAACTTCTTAAAGTAAAGAAAATTTTACTATTTTGTGATGAATGCTCACATCACAAAACAGTTTCTCAGAAATCTTCATTCTACTTTTTGTCTGTAGGTGTATCTCTTTCCACTGTAGGCCTCAGTGCACTCCCAAATATCCTTCGTCAATTCTACAAAAACAGTGTTCCCAAACTGTTCAATCAAAAGAATGGTTTAACTGTGTGAGACAAATGCTTACATCACAAAGCAGATTATCAGAAAGCTTCTTTCTAATTTTTATTTGAAGATATTTCCTTTTTCATTGTAATCCTCAAAGCCCTCCGAAATATCCTTTTGCAGATTCTACAAAGCAGTGTTTACAAACTGTGCCATCAGTAAAAAGATTAACTCTGTGAGGTGAATGCATGCATCACAAAGCAGGTTCTCAGAAAGTTTCCTTCTACTTTTTATCTGAAGATATTTCCTTTTTCACCATAGGCCTCAAGGTGCTCCGAATTATCCCTTCACAGATTCTACAAAAACAGTGTTTGCATACTGCACCATCAAAACAAAGATTTAACTCTGTGAGATGAATGCACACATCACAAACCAGTTTCTGAGAAAGCTTCCTTCTAGTTTTCATCTGAAGACATTTCCTTTTTCTCCATAGACCTCAATGCACTCCAAAATATCCCTTTGTGTATTCTACAAACACACTGTTTCCAAAATGCTCAGTTACAAGAAAGGTTTAACTCTGTGAGGTGAATGCTTACATCACAAATCAGTTTCTCAGATAGCTTCTGTCTTGCTTGCATCTGAAGATACATTCTTTATCACCAGAGGCCTCAGAGCATTCCCAAATATTCCCTCGCAGATTGTACAAAAACAGTGTATATAAACTGTGCCATCAAGAGAAAGGTTTAACTGTGTGAGATGAATGCACACATCACAAAGAAGGTTCTCCGAAAGCTTCTTCCTGCTTTTTATCTGAAGATATTTCCTTTTTCAATATAGCGGTCAAAGCACTCCAAAATATCCCTTCACACATTCTACAAAACAATGTTTCTAAACTGCACCATCAAAAGAAAGGTTTAACTCAGTGAGATGAATGCACACATCACCAAGCGGTTTCTGAGTAGGTTTCTTTCTAGTTTTCATCTGAAGATATTTTCATTTTCTCCATAGACCTCAATGCACTTCCAAATATCCCTTTGTAGATTCTACAAACACAGTGTTTCCAAAATGCTCAGTTAAAAGGAAGTGTTAACTCTGTGAGATGAATGCTCACATCTCAAAACAGTTTCTCACAGAGCATCCTTCTAGATTTTATCATGAGATATTCGATTTTTTGTATTTGGCCTCAAAGAGCTCCCAAAATCCCATTGGCAAAATCTACAAAAACAGTGTTTCCAAACTGCTGAATCAAAAGGAAAGTTTAACTCTGTTAGATGTATACAAACACCACAGAGCAGTTTCTCAGAAACCTTCTTTCTAGTTTCTATCTGAAGATGTTTTATGTATCACCATAGGCCTCAATGTGCTCCAAAATATCCCTTCACAATTTCTACAAAAGCAGTGTTTGTAAACTGTTGAATCCAAAGAAACGTTTAACTTTAGGTGATTAATGCACACATCTCAAAGCAGTTTCTTAGAAAGCTTCTTTCTTGTTTTTATCTGAAGATGTTTTCTTTTTCACCATAGACCTCAATGCACTACTAAATATCCCTCCACAGATTCTACAATCACACTGTTTCAAACCTGTTCAATGACAACAAAGGTTTAACTCTGCAAGGTGAAAGCAGACATCAAAAAGTGATTTCTCAGATGGCTTCCTTATAGTCTTTATCCTGGGAAATTCACTTTTTGCCATTGGTCTCAATGAGCTCCCAAATGTCCATTGGCAGAATGGACCAAAACAGTGTTTCCTAACTGCTGAATTGAAAGAAAAGTTTAACCCTATGAGATGAATGCACACATCACAAAGGATTTTCTCAGAATGCTTCTGTCTAGTTTTATTCTGAAGAAGTTTGCTTTATCACCATAGGCCTCAATGTGTTTCCAAATATTCCTTTGCAGATTCTACAAAAACAATGTTTCCGAACTGCTGAAGTGAAAAAACGTTTTAACTTGGTGAAGTGAATACACACATAACAAGGCAGTTTCTCAGAAAGCTTGTTCTAGTTTCTATCTGAAGATGTTTTCTTTATTACCATAGGCCTCAAAGGGCTCCCAAATATCTCTTCACAGTTTCTACAAAAACAGGGTTTCTAAACTGTTGCTTCCAAAGAATGGTTGAACTCTAGGGGATGAATGCACACAACACAAATGAGTACCTCAAAAAACTTCTTTCTTGTTTTTATCTGAAGATGTTTCCTTTTTCATCATAGACTTCAATACACTCCCAAATATTGCTTTGCAGATTTTAAAAACGCAGTCTTTCCAAGGTTTTGAATGAAAATAAAGGTATAACTCTGCGAGATGAACACAGACATCACAAAGTGATTTCTCAGATGGGTTCCTGCTAGTGTTTATCCTGGGACATTCACGTTTTCACAATTGGCCCAATTGAGCTACAAAACATCCATTCCCATAATGGACTGAAACAGTGTTTCCTAAATGCTGAGTTGAAAAAAGTTTTAACACAATGAGATGAATGCAAGCATCACAAAGACCTTTCTTAGAATGTTTCCCTTTAGTTTTTATCTGAAGAAGTTTGCTTTTTCACCGTAGTCCTCAAGGCACTTCCAAATATCCCTTTGCAGATTCTACAAAAACAGTGTTTAAAAACTGCTGAATGAAAAGAAAGGTTTAACTATGCGATTTGAACACAAACATCCCAAAATGGTGTTTAGATAGCTTTCTTCTAGTTTTATTGTGGAATGTTCCCTTTTTCGCATTTGTCCTAACAACTTCCCACATGTCCATTCGCAGAATGGACAAAAACAGGGTTTCCAATCTGCTGAATAGAAATATTTAATTCTGTGAGATGAACACACATATCACAAGGCAGTTTTTCAGAATGCTTCTTTATAATTTTTCTGTGAAGATATTTCCTTTTTCACCATAGGCATCAATGGACTCCAAAATATCCCTTCGCAGTTTCTACAAAAGCAGTGCTTCCAAACAGCTGAATTAAATGAAAGCTATAACTCTGTGAGACGAATGCACACATCACCAAGTAGTTTCTGAAATAGCTTCCTTCTAGTTTGTACCTTGGAATATTTACTTTTTCTCCAATGGCCTCAGTGAACTCCCAAATGTCCATTCACAGAATGAACAAAACTGGAGTTTCCAAACTGTTGAATACAAAGGAAGTTAAAACTCTGTGAGATGAATGCACAAATGACAAAGCAGTTTCTCAGAAAGCTTTTTTCTTCTTTTTATCTGAAGATGTTTCCTTTTTCACCATAGACATCAATGTGATAAAAAATATCCCTCTACAGATTCTACAAACACAGTGTTTCCAACCTGTTGAATGGAAATAAGGATTTAACTCTGCAAGATGAACGCCCACATCACAAAGTGATTTCTCAGATGACTTCCTTCCAGTGTTTACACTGGGATATTCACGTTTTTGCCATTGACCTCAAAGAGATCCCAAATATCCATTCACAGAATGGACCAAAACTGTTTTTCCTAACTGCTGAATCATAAGAAAGTTTTAACACTGTGAGATGAATGCACACATCACAAATAAGTTTCTCAGAATGCTTCTGTGTAGTTTTTATGTGAAGAAGTTTGCTTTTTCACCAAAGGCCTCAATGCACTTCCAAATATGCCTTTTCAGTTTCTACAAAAACAGTGTTTAAAAGCTGCTGAATGAAAATAAAGGTTTAATTCTGCGAGTGGAATGCACAAATCACAAAACAGTGTCTTAGATAGATTCCCTCTAGTTTTTATCGTGGGATATTCCCTTTTTCACCTGTGTGCTATTGAGTTCCCAAATGTCCATTCACAGAATAGACAAAAACATGGTTTCCAATCCGCTGAAAAGAAAGAAAGGTTTAATTGTGTGAGTTGAATGCACACATCATAAGGCAGTTTTTCAGAAAGCTCATTTCTGGCTTTATCTGAAGATATTCACTTTTTCACCATAAGCCTCAATGTGCTCCCAAATGTCCCTTCGCAGATTCTAAAAAAACAGTGCTTCCAAACTGCTGAATGAAAAGCAAGGTGTAACTCAGCCAGATGAATGCACCCATCACAAACCGTTTTCTCAGATAGCTTCCTTCTGGTTTTTACCCAGGGATATTCACTTTTTCACCAATGGCCTCAAAGGGCTCCCAAATGTCCATTCATAGAATGAACAAAAACGATGTTTCCAAACTGCTGAATACAAAGAGTTATAACTCTGTGAGATGAATGCACACATCACAAAGCAGTTTCTCAGAAAACTTCTTTCTTCTTTTTATCTGAAGATGTTTCCTTTTCTGCCATAAACCTCAGTGGGCTCCCAGATACCTCACAGAGATTCTAAAAACACAGTGTTTTCAACCTGTTGAATTAAAATAAAGGTTTAACTCTGGGAGCTGAATGCACACATCACAAAATGATTTCTCACATGGCTTCCTTGTAGTGCTTATCCTGGGATATTTGCTACTTGCCATTGGCCTTAATGAGCTCCCAAATGTCCATTCACATAATGGACCAAAACAGTGTTTCCTAATGGCTGAATTGAAAGAATGTTATAACACTGTGAGATGAATGCACACGTCACAAAGAAGTTTCTCAGAATGCTTCTATCTAGTATTTATCTGAAGAAGTTTCCTTTTTCACCATAGGCCTCAATGCACTTCCAAATATCCCTTTGCAGATTCCACAAAAACAGTGTTTAAAAACTGCTAAATTTAAAGACAGATTTCACAGGGTGAGTTGAATATACACATCCCAAAACAGTGTCTTAGATAGCTTGCTTGTAGTTTTTATCCTGGAATATTCCCTTTTTGCCTTGGCCCTAACGAGCTCCAAAATGTCCATTTGCAGAATGTACATAAACAGGATTTCCAGTCTGCTGAATAAAAAGAAAAGTTTAATTCTGTTAGATCAATGCACACATCACAAAACAGATTTTCAGAGCTTCTTTCTAGTTTGTATTTGAAGATATTTACTTTTTCACCATAGGCCTCAATGCGTTCCAAACTGTTCCTTCACAGATTCTACAAAAACAATGCTTCCAAACTACTGAACGAAAAGAAAGGTGTAACTCTGTGAGATGAATGAACACAACACAAAGCAGTTTCTCAGATAGCTTCCTTCTAGTTTTTACCTTTGCGTATTCACTTTTTCTCCAATGGCCTCAATAAGCTCCCAAATGTCCATTCACAGAATAGACAAAAACGGTGTTTCCAAACTACTGAATGGAAAGAATGTTATAACTCTGTGAGATGAATACACACACCACAAACTAGTTTCTTCAAAAGCTTCTTTCTTCTTATTACCTGAAGATTTTTTTTTTACCACAGCCAACAATGCGATCCCAAATATCCCTGTGCAGATTCTACAAAAACAGTATTTCCAGACTGCTCCCAGAAAAGAAAGATTTAACTCTGCAAGATGAATTCACACATCACAAAGTGGTTTCTCATATAACTTCCTTCTAGATTTTATCCTGGGATATTCGCTTTTTTGCTTTTGGCCTCAAAGGGCTCCCAAATGTTCACTGGATGAATGGACAAAAACAGTGTTTCCAAACTGCTGATTTGTAAGAAAGCTTTAACGCTGTGAGATGAATACACACATTGCAAAGGAATTTCTCAGAAATCTTCTTTCTAGTTTCTATCTGAAGATGTTTCCTTTATCGCCATAGGCGTCAATGCGCTCCCAAATATCTCTTAGCAGTTTCTACACAAACAATGTTTCTAAACTGCTGAAACCAAAGAAAGGTTTAACTCTAGGACATGAATGCACATATCCCAAAGCAGTTTCTCAAAAGGTTCCTTCCTGCTTTTATCTGAAGATATTTCCTTTTTCACCATAGACCTCAAGGCTCCCTCAAGTATCACTGCGTAGATTCTGGAAACACAGTGTTATCATCCTGCTGAATGAAAATAAAGGCTTACCCCTGTGGGATGAACGCACACATCACAAAGCGATTTCTTAGATTACCTCCTCCTAGTGTTTATCCTGGGATATTCACTTTTTCATCATTGACCTCAATGAGCTTCCAAGTGTCCATTTGCAGAATGGACCAAAACAGTGTTTCCTACCTGCTGAATTGAAAGAAAGGTTTAACACTGTGAGACGAATGCACACATCACAAAGAAGTTTCTCAGAATTCTTCTGTTTTGTTTTTATCTGAAGAAATTTGACTTTTCACCGTTGGCCTCAAAGCACTTCCAAATATCCCTTTTGCCAATTCTACAAAAACAGTGTTTAAAAAGTGCTGAATGAAAAGAAAGTTTTCAGTCTGCCAGTTGAATGCACACATCACCAAAGGGTGTCTTAGATAGCTTCCTTCTTCTTTTTATCATTGGATATTCCTTTTTTCACATTTGTCATAATGAGCTCCCGAAAGTCAATTTGCAGAATGGAAAAAAAGCAGGGTTTCCGATCTGCTGAATAGAAATAAAGTTTTAATTATGTGAGATGAATGCATATATCACAAGGCAGCTTCTCAGAAAACTTTCTTCTTTTTATCTGTAGATGTTTTCTTTTACATCACAAGTCATAATGCAATCCCAAACATCCCTGTGCAGATTCTACAAAAACACTATTTCCAAACTATCAAATGAAAGGAAAGCTTTAACTCTGCAAGGTGAATACACACATCTCAAAGCAGTTTCTCACACAGCTTCCTTCTATTATTTATCTTGGGATATTCACCTTTTTGCTTTTGACCTCCAAGAGCTCCCAAATGTCCATTGGCAGAATGGGCCAAAACAATGTTTCCTAACTGTTGAATCAAAAGAAAGGTATAATGTTGTGATATGAGTACACACATCAGAAAGAATTTTCTCAGAATGTTTCTCTCTAGTTTTTATCTGAAGAAGTTAGCTTTTTCACCATAAGACTCAATGCACTTCCAAATATCCCTTTGCAGAGCCTGCAAAATCAGTGTTTAAAAACTGTTGAATGAAAAGAAAGGTTTAACTCTATGAGGTGAATAAACATGTCTCAAAACCATGTCTTAGATAGCTTCCTTCTAGTTTTTGTCGTAGGATATTCCCTTTTTGCCTTTGTCCTAACGAGGTCCCAATTGTCCATATGCAGAATGGACAGAAATGGGATTTCAAACCTGCTGAGTAGAAAGAACAATTTAACACTGTGAGATGAATGCACTCATCACAAAGAAGTTTCTCAGAATTCTTCTGTTTTGTTTTTATCTGAAGAAATTTGACTTTTCACCGTTGGCCTCAAAGCACTTCCAAATATCCCTTTTGCCAATTCTACAAAAACAGTGTTTAAAAAGTGCTGAATGAAAAGAAAGTTTTCAGTCTGCCAGTTGAATGCACACATCACCAAAGGGTGTCTTAGATAGCTTCCTTCTTCTTTTTATCATTGGATATTCCTTTTTTCACATTTGTCATAATGAGCTCCCGAAAGTCAATTTGCAGAATGGAAAAAAAGCAGGGTTTCCGATCTGCTGAATAGAAATAAAGTTTTAATTATGTGAGATGAATGCATATATCACAAGGCAGCTTCTCAGAAAACTTTCTTCTTTTTATCTGTAGATGTTTTCTTTTACATCACAAGTCATAATGCAATCCCAAACATCCCTGTGCAGATTCTACAAAAACACTATTTCCAAACTATCAAATGAAAGGAAAGCTTTAACTCTGCAAGGTGAATACACACATCTCAAAGCAGTTTCTCACACAGCTTCCTTCTATTATTTATCTTGGGATATTCACCTTTTTGCTTTTGACCTCCAAGAGCTCCCAAATGTCCATTGGCAGAATGGGCCAAAACAATGTTTCCTAACTGTTGAATCAAAAGAAAGGTATAATGTTGTGATATGAGTACACACATCAGAAAGAATTTTCTCAGAATGTTTCTCTCTAGTTTTTATCTGAAGAAGTTAGCTTTTTCACCATAAGACTCAATGCACTTCCAAATATCCCTTTGCAGAGCCTGCAAAATCAGTGTTTAAAAACTGTTGAATGAAAAGAAAGGTTTAACTCTATGAGGTGAATAAACATGTCTCAAAACCATGTCTTAGATAGCTTCCTTCTAGTTTTTGTCGTAGGATATTCCCTTTTTGCCTTTGTCCTAACGAGGTCCCAATTGTCCATATGCAGAATGGACAGAAATGGGATTTCAAACCTGCTGAGTAGAAAGAACAATTTAACACTGTGAGATGAATGCACTCATCACAAAGAAGTTTCTCAGAATGCTTCTGTCTAGTTTTCTTCTGAAGAAGTTTGCATTTTCACTGTGGGCCTCAAGGCACTTCCAAATATTCCATTGCAGATTCTACAAAAACAATGTTTAAAAAATGCTGAATGTTCATTCAGAAAGGTTTAACTCTGTGAGTCGAATGCACACATCAGAAAATGGTGTCTTAGGCTGGTTCCTCATAGTTTTCATCATAGGATATTCTCCTTTTCTCCTTTATCCTAACGAGCTCCCAAATGTCCATTCGCAGAATGGTTTGCAATCTGCTGAAAAGAAAGAAATTTTTAATTCTGTGAGATTAATGCACACATCACATAGCATTTTTTCAGAATGCTACTTTCTACTTTTTATCTGAAGATGTTTACTTTTACATCATAAGCCTCAATGTGCTACAAAATATCCCTTCGCAGATTCTAAAAAACAGTGCTTCCAAACAGCTGAATGGAAGGGAAGGTGTAACTTGGTGAGATGAATACACACATCACAAAGCAGTTTCTCAGATAGCTTCCTTCTAGTTTTTAACCTGGGTAATAGCTTTTTCTCCAATGGCCTCAATGAGCTTCCAAGTATCCATTTGCAGAATGGACAAAAATGGTGTTTCCAAAATGCTGAATACAAAGATAGCTATAACCCTGTGAGATGAATGCATACATCAAAAAGCACGTTTTCAGAAAGCTTCTTTCTTCTTTTTATCTGAAGATGTTTCCTTTTTCACCATAGGCCTCAATGCACTACCAAATATCTCTTCATAGTGTCTACAAAAACAGTGTTTCTAAACAGCTGAATCCAAAGAAAGGTTTATCTCCAGAAGATGAATGCACACATACCAAAGCAGTTTCTCAGAAATTTTCTTTCTTGTTTTTATCTGAAGATGTATCCTTACACACCATAAACCACAATGTGCTCCCAAATATTCCTTCACAGATTCTACAAACACAGTGTTTCCAACCTGTTGAATGAAAATAAAAGTTTAGTCCTGTGAGATGAACGTACACACCACAAAGCTATTTCTCAGATGGCTCCCTTCTGGTGTTTATCCTATGATAATCACTTTTTCACCATTGGAATAAGTGAGCTCCCAAATGTCCATTCACAGAATGGACCAAAACAGTATTTCCTAACTGATGAATCAAAATAAAACTATATCACAGTCAGATGAATGCACAAATCACAAAAAAGTTTCTCCACATACTTCTGTCTAGTTTTTATCTGAAAATGTTGCTTTCTCACAGTAAGCCTCAATGCACTCCCACATATCCCTTGCAGACTCTAGAAAAACACTGTTTAAAAACTGTTGAATGAAAAGAAAGTTTTAACTCTGGGAGTTGAATGCACACATCACAAAATTGTGTCTTTCCTTCTAGTTTTTATCGTGGGATATTTCCTTTTTCACATAGGTCCTAATAACCTCTGAAATATCCATTTGCAGAATGGACAAAATAAGAGTTTCCAATCTGCTAAATAGAAAAAATGTTTTAATTCCATGAGATGAATGCACACATCACAAAACAATTTTTCAGTAAGTTTCTTTCTAGCTTTTATCTGAAGGCATTTCCTTTTTCACCATAGGCCTCAATGTTCTTCCAAATATCCCTTCTCAGATTCTACAAAAACAGTACTTCCAAACTGCTGAATGAAAAGAAAAGTGTAACTCTGCAAAATGAATTCATGCATCACAAAACGGTTTGTCACATAGCTTCCTTCTAAATTTTATCCTGGGATATTCACTTTTTTGCTTTCGGCCTCAAAGAGCCTGGGATATTTGCTTTTTCTCTGATGTCCTCAATGAGCTCCCAAATATCAATTCACAGAAGGGACAAAAACAGGGTTTCCCCACTTCCAAATACAAAGAAAACTATAACTCTGCGAGAGGAATGTACACATCATAAAGCAGTTTCTCAGAAAGCTTCTTACTTCTTTTTATCTGAACATATCCCCTTTTTCATCACAGGCCACAATGCGATCCCAAATACCCCTGTGCAGATACTATAAAAACAGTGTTTCCAAACTGCTGACTAAAAAGAAAGGTTTAACTCCATGAGATGAATTCAGACATCACAGAGCGGTTTATCACATAGCTTCCTTCTAGATTTTATCCTGGGATATTCACTTTTTCACTTTTGGCCTCAAAGAGTGCCCAAATGTCCATTGGCAGAATGGACAAAAACAGTGTTTCCAAACTGTTGAACTGAAAGAAAGGTTTAACTCTGTGAGATGAATACATACATCACAAAGCAGTTTCTCAGAAAGCTTCTTTCTATTTTCTATCTGAAGAAGATGCCTTTATCAGCATAAGCCTCAATGCACTCCCAAATATTCCTTTGCAGTTTCTACAAAACCAGTGTTTCTAAACTGATTAACCCAAGGAAAGGTTTAACTCTAGGAGATGAATGCACACATCCCAAAGCAGTTTCTCAGAAAGCTTCTTTCTTGTTTTTATCTGAAGATGTTTACTTTTTCACCATAGACCCCAGTGTGCTGCCAAATATCCCTTCGCCGATTCTACAAACACAGTGTTTCCAACCTGTTGAATGAAAATAAAGGTTTAACTCTGCAAGATGAATGCACATATCACAAAGTAAATTCTCAGATGGCTTCCTTGTAGTGTTTATCCTGGGATATTCGGTTTTTCGCCATTGGCCTGAATGAGCTCCCAAATATCCATTTGCATAATCGACCAAAATGATGCTTCCTAACTGCTGAATTGAAAGAAAGTTTTAACACTGTGAGATTAATGCACACATCACAAAGAAGTTTCTCAGAATGCTTCTGTCTAGTTTTTATTTGAAGAAGTTTGCTTTTTCACCATAGGCCTCAATTCACTTCCAAATATGCCTTTGCAAATTTTACAAAAACAGTGTTAAAACCACTGATTTGGCTGGGCATCGTGGCTCATGCCTGTAATCCCAGCAATTTGGGAGGTTAGCCGAGTGTGGTGGTGTATGCCTGTAGTTCCAGCTATTCAGGAGGCTGAGGCAGGAGAATGGCATGAACCTGTAAGGTGGAGCTTGCAGTGAGCTGAGATTGGACCACTGCACTCAGGAAGGACGGCAGAGTGAGATTACATCTAAGAAAAAAAAACTGCTGAAAGAAAAGAAAGGGTTAAATCTGTGAGTTGAATGCACACATCACAAAACAGTGTATTAGATAGCTTCCTTCTAGTTTTTATTGTGGGATATTTGCTTTCTTGCTTTTGTCTTAACGAGGTCCCAAATGTCCATTCGCAGAATGGACAAAAACAGTGTTTACTAACTGCTGAATCGAAAGAAAGGTTTAACACTGTGAATTGAATGCATACATCACAAAGAAATTTCTCAGAATGCTTCTGTCTAGTTTTTATCTGAAAATGTTTGCTTTTTCACCATAGGCTTCAATGCGTTTCCAAATATCCTTCTGCAGACTACAAAAACAGTGTTTAAGAACTACTGCATGAAAAGAAAGATTTAACTCTGTGAGTTGAACACACACATCACAAAACTGTGTTAGATATCCTCCTCTTGTTCTTATCGTGGGATATTCCCTTTTTCACATTTTTCTAATGAACCCACAAATATCCATTTGCAGAATGGACAAAAACAGGGTTTCCAATCTGCTGAATAGAAAGTTTTAATTCTGTGAGATGAATGCACACAACACAAAGCAGTTTTTCAGAATACTTCCCTGTAGATTTTATCTGAAGATGTTTTTGATTTCACTATAGGCCTCAATTCATTCCCAAATATCCCTCCACAGATTCCACAAACACAGTGTTTCCAACTTGTTGAATGAAAATAAAGGTTAAGCTCTGTGAGATGAATGCACACATCACAAAGCGATTTCTCAGGCCACTTCCATCTAGTGTTTATCCTGGGATATTCACTTTTTCTCCATTGGCCTCAATGAGCTCACAAACGTCCATTCACAGAATGGGCCAGAATAGTGTTCCCTAACTGCTGAATTGAAAGAAAAGTTTAACACTGTGAGATGAATGCACAAGTCACAAAGAAGTTTCTCAGAATGCTTCTGTTTAGTATTTATGTGAAGAAGTGTTCTTTTTCACCATAGGCCTCAATACGCTTCCAAATATGCCTTTGTAGATTCTACAAAAACAGTGTGTAAAAACTGCTGAATGAAAGGAAAGGTTTACATCTGCGAGTTGAATGCACTCATCACCAAAGGGTGTTTTACATAGCTTCCTTCTAGTTTTTATCGTAGAATATTCCCTTTTTCACCTTTGTCCTAATGAGCTCTCAAATATCCATTCACAGAATGGAAAAAAAAAAAAAAAAAACAGGGATTCAAATCTGCTGAATAGAAAGAAAGTTTATTTCAGTGAGATGAATGCATACATCACAAAGCAGTTTTCCAGAAAACTTCTTTATAGTTTTTATCTGAAGATATTTCCTTTTTCAACACAGGCCTCAATATGCTTCCAAATATCCCTTCACAGATTCTACAAAAACAGTGCTTCCAAACTGCTGAATTAAAAGTAAGGTGTAATTCGACAAGATGAATACACACATCACAAATAATTTTCTCAGACAGCTTCCTTCTAGGTTTTACCCTTGGATATTTGCTTTTTCCCAAAGGCCTCAATGAGCTCCCAAATGTCCATTTCCAGAATGGACAAAAATGTCGTTTCCAAACTGTTGAATACAAAATAAAGTTATAACTCTGTGAGATGAATGCACACATCACAAAGCGGTTTCTCAGAAAGTTTCTTATTTCTTTTATCTGAAGATGTTTCCTTTTTCACCATAGGCCACAATGGGATCCCAAATATTCCTGTGCAAATTTTACAAAAGCAGTGTTTCCAAATTTCTGAATGACAATAAAGGTTTAAGTCTGTGATATGAGTTCACACATCACAAAGTGGGCTATCACATAGCTTCCTTCTAGATTTTTATCCTAGGATATTCGCTTTTTCCCTTTTGACCTCAAAGAGTTCCCAAATGTCCATTGAAAGAATGGACAAAAACAGTGCTTCCAAACAGCTGTATTGAAGGAAAGGTTTAACTCTGTCAGATGAACACACACATCAGAAAGCAGTTTATCAGAAAGTTTATTTCTAGTTTCTATCTTAAGGTGTTTTCTTTATCACCATCGGCCTCAATGCACTTCCAAAAATATCCCTTCGCAGTTTCTACAAAAACAGTGTTTCCAAACTGTTGAATGAAAATAACGTTTTAACCTCTGTGAGATGAACGTGCATATCACAAAGAGATTCCTCAGACGGCTTCCTTCTAATGTTTATCCTGGGATATTCACGTTTTTGCCATTGGCCTCAATGAGCTCACAAATGTCCATTCACAGAATGGACCAGAAGTATGTTTCCTAACTGCTGAATTGAAAGAAAGGTTGAACAATGTGAGGTGAATGTACTCATCAGAAAGAAGTTCCTCAGAATGCTTCTGTCTAGTTTTTCTGAATAAGTTGCTTCTTCACTATAGGCCTCAATGCAATCCCAAATATCCCCATGCAGATACTACAAAATCAGTGTTTCCAAACTGCTGACTGAAAAAAAAGGTTTAACTCTGTGAGATAAATTCACATGTCACAGAGTGGTTTCTCACATAGCTTCCTTCTAGATTTTATCCTGGGATATTTGCTTTTTCACTTTTGGCCTCAAAGAGCTCCCAAATGTCCACAGGCAGAATGGACAAAAACAATGTTTAGAAACTGCTGAACAGAAAGGAAAGTTTATCTCTGTGAGATGAATATACACATCAAAAATCAGTTTCTCAGAAGTTTGTTTTTTCACTGTAGACCTCAATGCCTTTCCATATATCTCTTAGCAGGTGCTACAAAAACAGTGTTTAAAAACTGCTGAATGAAAAGAAAGGTTTAAATATGTGAGTCAAAGGCACATATCACCAAACAATGTCTTAGATAGGTTTTTTCTCTTTCTTCTCATGGGATATTGCCTTTTCACTATTGTAATGAGCTCCCAAATGTACATTTGCAGAATGGAAAAAAAAAGTTTCCAAACTGCTAATAGAAAGAAAGGTTTAACTCTGTGAGATGGATGCACACATCACAAAGCAGTTTTACAGAAAGTTTCTTTCTCGTTTTAATCTGAAGATATTTCCTTTTTCACGGTAAGTCACATCATTCCAAAACATCCCTTCACAGATTGTACAAAAATAGTGCTTCCAAACTGCTGAACGAAAAGAAAGGTATAACTTGGTGAGATGAATGCATACATCACAAAGCAGTTTCTCAGACAGCTTCCTGCTAGTTTTTACCCTGGGGTATTCTCTTTTCCTCCAATGGCCTCAATAAGCTCCCCAATGTCCATTCTGTGAATGGACAAAAATGGTGTTTCCAAATTGTTGAAGACAAAGAAACATAACTCTGTGAGATGAATGCATACATCAAAAAGTAGTTTGCTAGAAAACATCTTTCTTCTTTTCATCTAAATAAGTTTCCTTTCTCACCACAGCCCACAAAGTGTTTCCAAATATTCCTGTGCAGATTCTACAAAAACAGTGTTTTCAAACTGCTGAATGAAAAGAAAGGTTTAACTCTGTGAGATGAATTTACACATCACAAAGTGGTTTCTCATATAGATTCCTTCTAGATTTTATCCTGGGATATTCTCTTTCTCACTTTTGGTCTCAAAGAGTTCCCAAATGTCTATGGGTAGAATGGATATAAACAATGTTTCCAAACTGTTGTGATGAAAGAAATATTTAACTCTGTGAGATGAATAGACACATCACAAAGCAGTTTCTCAGAAAGCCTCTTTCGAGTTTCTATCTGATGAATGTTTTATTTATCACAATCGGCCTCAATACACTCCCAAATATCTCTTCATAGTTTCTACAAAACAGTGTTTCTAAACTGCTGAATTCAAAGAAAGGTTTAACACTAAGTGATGAATGCATAAATCCCAAAGCAGTCTCTCAGAAAGCTTTTTTATTGTTTTTAACTAAAGATATTTCCTTTTCCACCACAGACCTCAACATGCTCCCAAATATCCCTTCACAGATTCTACTAACACAGAATTTCCAACCTGTTGAATGAAAATAACGTTTTAACTCTGTGAGATGAATGCACACATTAAAAAGCGATTTCTCAGATGGCTTCTTTCTAGGGTTTATCCAGGGATATTGCTTTCTCACCATTGGCCCCAATGATCTCCAAAATTTCCATTTGCAAAATGGACCAAAAAGTGTTTCCTAACTGCTGATTCAAAAGAAAAGTTTAACACTGTGAGATGAATGCACACATCACAAAGCAATTTCTCGGAAAGCTTCTTTCTGCTTTTTATCTGAAGATATTTACTTTTTCACCACAGACCACAATGCAATCCCAAATATCCCTGTGCAGATTCCTCAGAAACAGTGTTTCCAAACTGCTGAAAGAAAAGAAAGTTTGACTTCACGAGATGAATTCACATATCACAAAGCATTTTCTCACTTTGCTTTCTTCTAGATTTTATCCTGGGATAATCACTTTTTGGCATTTGGCCTCAAGGAGCTCCCAAATGTCCCTTGGCAGGGTGCACAAAAAAACTGATTCCAAACTGCTGAAGTGAAAGGAATGTTTAACTGGAAGATGGATACACGTATCCCAAAGCAGTTTCTCTGAAAACTTCTTTCTAATTTCTATCTGAAGATATTTTCTTTATAACCGTAGGCCTCAATGTGCTCCCAAATATCTCTTCACAGTTTCTACAAAAACAGTGTTTCTAAACTGCTGAATCCAAAGAAAGGTTTTTAACTCTAGGAGATGAAGGCACGCATCTCAAAGCAGTTTTCAAAAAGTTTCTTTCTTGTTTTTATCTGAATTTTTTTTTCACCATAGGCCTCAATGCACTCCCAAATATCCCTTCTCAGTTTCTACAAACACAGTGTTGCTAAATTGGTTAATCCAAAGAAAGTTTGAAGTTTAGGAAATGAATACACACATTCCAAAGCAGTCTCAGAAAGCTCCTTTTTTATTTTTATCTGAAGATGTTTTCCTTTTCACCATAAACCTCCATGCACTCCCATATATCCCTTTTGAGATTCTACTAACACAGTGTTTCCAACCTGTTGAACGAAAATAAAGGTTTAACTCTGCAAGATGAACACACACATCACAAAGTGATTTCTCAAATGGCTTCCTTCTAGTGTTCATCCTGGGATATTCGCTTTTTTGCCATTGACCTCAGTGAGCTCCTGCATGCTCATTAGCAGAAGGGACTAAAACAATATTTCCTAATTGCTGAATCAACAGATACTTTTAACACTGTGAGATGAATGCAAACATCACAAAGAAGTTTCTCAGAATGCTTTGGTCTGGTTTTATCTGAAGAAATTTGCTTTTCCACTGTAGGCCTCAATGCGCTTCCAAATATCCCTTTGCAGATTTTACAAAAACAGTGTTTAAAAGCGGCTGAATGTAAAGAAACTTTTAACTCTGCAAGTTGAACACATATATCACAAAACGATGTCTTAGATAGCTTGTTTCTAGTTTTTATGGTGGGATCTTACTTATTTCGTATTTGTTCTAATGAGATCCCAAGTGTCCAATCACAGATTGGACAAAACCGGGGTTTCCATTCTGCTAAATAGAAAGGAAGTTTTTGCTCTGTAAGATGAATGTGCACATCACAAAGCAGTTTTTCAGAAAGCTTTTTTCTAGTTTTTATCTGAAGATATTCCCTTTATCACGACAGGCCTCAATGCATTCCCAAATATCCCTTCACAGATTCTACAAAAACAGTGCTTCCAAACTGCTGAATGAAAAGAAAGGTGTAACTCTGCGTGAAGAATGCACACATCACAAAACAGTTTCTTAGATAGCTTCCTTCTAGTTTTTACTCTGGGATATTCACTTTTTCTCCAATGGCCTCAATGACCTCCCAAATGTCCATTCACAGAATGAACAAAAACAGTGTTTCCAAACTGCTGAATAGAACGAAAGTTATAACTCTGTGAGATGAATGCACACATCACAAAGCAGTTTCTCTGAAAGCTTCTTTCTTCTTTTTATGTGAAGATGTTTTCTTCTTCACCATAGGCCACAATGCGATGCCAAATATCCCTGTGCAGATTCCACAAAAACAGTGTTTCCAAATTGCTGAATATAAAGAAGGGTATAACTCTGTGAGGTGAATTCACAAGCAGTTTCTCACATAGCTTCCTTCTAGATTTTATCCTGAGATGTTCACTTTTTTGCTTTTGGCCTCAAAGAGCTCCAAAATGTTCATTGGCAGAATGGACAAAAGCAGTGTTTCTAAACTGTTGAATTAAAGCAAAAGTTTAACTCTGTGATATGAATACACACATCCCAAGGAGTTTCTCAGAATGCTTCTTCCTACTTTCTACCTGAAGAAGTTTTCTTTATCACCATGGGCCTCAATGTGTTCCCAAATATCACTTCATAGTTTCTACAAAAACAGTGTTTCTAAACTGCAGAATCTAAAGAAAGGTTTAACTCTAGGAGATGAATGCACACATCCCAAAGTGGTTTCTCACAAAGTTTCTCCTTTATATCTGAAGATGTTTCCTTTTTCATCACAGACCTCTATGCACTCCCTAATATCCTTTCGCAGATTCTACAAACACAGTGTTTCCAACCTGCTGAATTAAAACAAAGTTTTAATTCTGTGAGATGAGTGCACACATTAAAAAGCGACTTCTCAGATGGCTTCTTTCTGTTGCTTATCCTGGGATATTTGCATTTTCGCCATTGTCCTCAATGAGCTCTGAAATGTCCATTTGCAGAATGTACCAAAACAGTGTTTCCTAACTGCTGAGTCACAAGATAGTTTCAACACTGTGAGATGAAAGCACACATCAGAAAGAAGTTCCTCAGAATGCTTCCATCTAGTTTTCTTCTGAAGAAGTTTGCATTTTCAGTGTAGGCCTCAATGCACTTCCAAATATCTCTTTGCAGATTCTACAAAAAGTGTTTAAAAACTGCTGAATGAAAAGAAAGTTTTAACTCTGTGAGTTGAAGGCACACATCACAAAACAGTTTCGTAGATAGCTTCCTTCTAGTTTTTATCATGGGATAGTCCCTTTTGTGACTTTGTACTAAATAGCTCTGACATGTCCATTCACAGAATGGACAAAAACGGAGTTTCCAAACTGCTTAATAGATAGAAAGGTTTAACTCTGTGAGGCGAAAGATCACATCACAAATTAGTTTTTCAGAAAGCTTCTTTCTAGCTTTTAACCAAAGATATTTCATTTTACACCATAGGTGTCAAAGTGCTCCAAAACATCCCTTCTCAGATTCTACAAAAACAGTGCTTCCAAATTGCTGAACAAATAGAAAAGCATAATGGCAAGATGAAGACACACTACACTAATGGTTTCTCAGATAACTTCTTTCTAGTATTCACCCTGCAATATTGGCTTTTTCTCCAATGGCCTCAAGGAGCTCCCAAATATCCATTCACAGAATGGACAAAAATGGTGTTTCCAAACAACTGAATAGAAAAAAGTTATAACTCTGTGAGATGAATGCACACATCACAAAGCAGTTTCTCAGAAAACTTCTTTCTTCTTTTTATCTGAAGATGTTTCCTTTTCACCACAGGCCACAATGCAATCCCAAAAATTCCTGTTCAGATTCTACAAAAGCAGTGTTTCCAAACTGCCAAGTGAAAAGAAAAGTTTAAATCTGAGTGATGAATTCACACATCACAAAGCTGTTTCTTGCCTAACTTATTTCTAGAATTTATCTGGGATATTCACTTTTTCACTTTTGTCCTCAAAGAGCTTTGAAATATTGATTGGCAGAATGGACAAAAACAGTGTGTTGAAACTGCCGAATTGAAAGAATGGTTTAACTCTGTGAGATGAATACACACATCATGAAGCAGTTTCTCAGAAAGACAATTTCTTGTTTTTATCTGAAGATGTTTTCTTTACTACCAGAGGCCTCAATGTGCTCAAAAATACCTCTTTGCAGTTTCTGCAAAAACAGTGTTTCTAAACTGCTGAATCCAAAGAGAAGTTTAAGTCTAGGAGATGAATGCACACATCCCAAAGCAGTTTCTCAGAATGCTTCTACCTTGTTTTTATCTGGAGATGTTTCTTTTTTACCACAGACCTCAATGCACTCTCAGATATACCTTCACAGATTCTACAAACACAGTGTTTCCAACCGGTTGAATGAAAATAAATGTTTAAATCTGCGAGATGAATGCACACATCACAAAGTGATTTATCAGATGGTTTCCTTCTAGTGTTTGTCCTGGGATGTTCGCCTTTTCACCATTGGCCTCAATGAGCTCCAAAATGTTCATTTGTAGAATGGATCAAAACAGTGTTTAATAACTGCTTAATCAAAAGAGACGTTCAACACGGTGAGATAAAGACACATATCAAAAAGAAGTTTCTCTGTATGCTTATGCCTGGTTTATATCTGAAGAAGCTTGCTTTTTCACCATAGGCCTCAATGCACTTCCAAATATCCCTTTGCAGATTCTACAAAAATATTGTTTAAAACCTGCTGGCTGAAAAGAAACTTTTTTATTTTTTTATTTTATTTATTTATTTATTTTTTATTTTTTTTGAGACGGAGTCTCGCTCTGTCGCCCAGGCTGGAGTGCAGTGGCCGGATCTCAGCTCACTGCAAGCTCCGCCTCCCGGGTTTATGCCATTCTCCTTCCTCAGCCTCCCGAGTAGCTGGGACTACAGGCACCCGCCACCTCGCCTGGCTAGTTTTTTGTATTTTTTAGTAGAGACGGGGTTTCACCGTGTTAGCCAGGATGGTCTCGATCTCCTGACCTCGTGATCTGCCCATCTCGGCCTCCCAAAGTGCTGGGATTACAGGCTTGAGCCACCGCGCCCGGCCTTGAAAAGAAACTTTAACTCTGTGGATTGAATGCACACATCAGAAAACGGTGTCTTAGATAGCTTTCTTCTAGTTTTTATCATGTGGTATTCCCTTTCTTGCCTTTTTCCTAACGAGTTCCCAAATGTCCATTCGCAAAATGGACAAAAACAGGTTCTCCAATCTGTTGAATATAAAGAAAGGGTTAATTCTGTTAGATGAATGCACACATCACAATGCAGTTTCTCAGATAACTTCCTTCTAGTTTTCACCCTGATATGTTCACTTTTTCTCCAATGGCCTCAAGGACCTCCCAAATGCCCATTTGCAGAATGGACAAAAACAGTGTTTCCAAACTGCTGAATAGAATGAAAGTTATAACTCTGTGAGATGAATGCACACATCACAAAGCAATTTCTCTGAAAACTTATTTTTTTATGTGAAGATGTTTCCTTCTTCACCACAGGTCACGATGCACACATCATGAAGCAGTTTCTCAGAAAGATAATTTCTAGTTTCTATCTGAAGATGTTTTCTTTACTACCAGAGGCCTCAATGTGCTCAAAGTACCTCTTTGCAGTTTCTGCAAAAACAGTGTTTCTAAACTGCTGAATCCAAAGAGAAGTTTAAGTCTAGGAGATGAATGCACACATCCCAAATATCCCTGTGCAGATTCTACAAAAACAGTGTTTCCAAACTGCTGAATGAAAAGAAGAGTTTAACTCTGTGAGATGAATTCACAAGTGGTTTCTGACAAAGCGTCCTTCTAGATTTTATCCTGAGATACACTCTTTTTTGCTTTTGGCCTCAAACAGCTCCCAAATATTCATGGCAGAATGGACAAAAGCAGTGTTTCCAAACTGCTGAATTGAAAGAAAAGTTTACCTCCGTGAGATGAATACTGGCATCACAAAGAAGATTCTCAGAAAACGTATTCTAGGTTCTATTTGAAGATGTTTTTCTTTATCACCATAAGGCCTCAATGTGTTCACAAATATCACTTTGCAGTTTCTACAAAATGTGTTTCTAAACTCCTGAATCCAAGGAGAGGTTTAAATCTAGGAGATAAATGCACACAACCCAAAGCAGTTTCTCAGAAAGCTTCTTTCTTCTTTTTATCTGAAGATGTATTCTTTTCACCATGGACCTCAATGTGCTCCCAAACATCCCTCCACAGATTTTACAAACACAGTGTTTCCAAACTGTTGAATGAAAAATAAAGATTTAACTTTGCGAGATGAGCTCACACATCACAAAGCAATTTGTGAAATGGCTTCCTTATAGTGTTTATCATGTGATATTCACTTTTTCACCATTGGCCTCAATGAGCTCCCAGATGTCCATTTGTAGAATGAAACAAAAGAGTATTTCCCAACTGCTGAATCAAAAGAAAATTTTAACCCTGTGACATGAATGCACACACTCCAAAACAGTTTCTTAGAATGCTTCTGTCTACTCTTTATCTGAAGAAGTTTGCTTTTTCTCCGTATTCCTCAATGTGGTTGCAAATATCCCTTTGCAGTTTCTACACAAACATGGTTTAAAACCTGCTGAATAAAAAGGAAGGTTTAACTCTGTAAGTTGAATGCACACATCACAAAATAGTGTCTTAGATAGCTTCCTTCTCCTTTTTATTGTGGGATGTTCCCTTTTCCTTTTTTGTCCTGATGAACTCCCAAATATTCATTTGCAGAATGGATAAAAGCAGGATTTACAACCTGCAGAATAGAAAGAAATGTTTAATTCTGTGTGTTGAATGCACACATCACAAAGCAGTTTTTCAGAAAACTGCCTTATAGATTTTACCCTGGGATGTTCTCTTTTTCTCCTAAGGCTTCAATCAGCTCCCAAATGTCCATTCACAGAATGGACGAAAATGGTGTTTCCAAACTGCTCAATAGAAAGAAAGTTATAACTCTGTGAGACAAAAGTACATTTCACAAAGCAGTTCCTCAGAAAGCTTCTTTCTTCCTTTTTATCTGAAGGTGTTCCCTTTTTCACCACAACCCCAATGTGATCCCAAGTATCCTTGTGCAGATTCTACAAAAACAGTGCTTCCAAACTGCTGAGTGAAAAGACACGTTTAACTCTGTGAGATGAATTCACACATCACAAAGCCATTTGTCACATAGCTTCCTTCTAGATTTTATCCTGAGATATTGGCTTTTTCACTTTTGGACTCAAATTATTCTCAAATGTCCATTGGCAGAATGGACAGAAACAGTGTTTCCAAACTGCTGAATTTAAAGAACGTGTTAACTCTGTGAGTTAAATACACTCATCACAATGGAGTTTCTCAGAAACCTTCTTTCTAGTTTCTATCTGAGGATGTTTTCTTTATCATCATAGGCCTGAATGCGCTCCAAATTCCCTTTGCATTTTCTACAAAAACAGTGTTTCTAAACTGCTGAATCCAAAGAAAGCTTTAACTCTAGGAGATGAATGCCTACATCCCAATGCAGTGTCTCTGAGAGCAAAGAGATAATTGGGAGCATATTGAGGCTTATGGTGGTAAAGAAAACTTTTTCAGTTAGAAACTAGAAACAAGCTCTCTGAGAAACTGCTTTGTGATGTGTGTGTTCATCTCACAGAGTTAAACTTTCTTTCAATTCAGCAGTTTGGAAAAATGGCATCTGCAGAATCTGCAAGTGGATATTTGGAAGTGCATTGAGGCCTACAGTGAAAAAGCAAACATCTTCAGATAAAAGATAGACAAAAGCATTCTGAGAAACTTCTTTATAATGCGTGCATTAATTTCCCAATGTTAAACCTTTCTATTGATTCAGCATTTAGGAAACATTGTTTTGGTCCATTCTGCAAATGGATATTTGGGAGCTCATTGAGGACAATGGCAAAAATGTGAATATCTCAGGATAAACACTAGAAGAAAGCCACCTGATAAATCGCTTTGTGATGTGTGCATTCATCTCACAGAGTCAAACCTTAATTTTAATTCAGCAGTTTGGAAACACTGTGTTTGTGGAATATGCAAAGGGATATTTGGGAGTGCCTTCAGGTCTATGGTGAAAAAGGAAACATCTTCAGATAAAAACAACAAAGAAGCTTTCTGAGAAACTGCTTTGGGATGTGTGCATTCACTCCTAGAGTTCAACATTTCTTTGGACTCAGCAGTTAGCAAACTTTGTTTTTGTAGAAACAGAGAAGAGAGATTTGGGAGTGCATTGAGGCCTATGTTGATTAAGATAACATCTTCAGATAGAAACTAGAAAGAAGCCTTCTGAGAAGCTGCTTTGTGATGTGTGCGTTCTTCTCGCAGAGTTAACCCTTATTTTAAATTCAGCAGTTTGGAAACACCGTTTTGGCCATTCTGCCAGTGGACATTTGGAAGCTCTTTTGAACAAAAGTGAAAAAGTAAATATCCCAGGATAAAATCTAGAAAGAAGTTAAGTGAGAAACTGCTTTGTGATGTGTGAATTCATCTCACAGAATTAAACATTTCTTTTTATTCAGTAGTTTGGGAACATTGTTATTGTAGAATCTGCACAGGGATATTTGAGGTCACATTGTGGCCTGTGGTGAAAAAGGAAAAAGCTTCAGATAAAAAGAAGAAAGATGCTTTCTGAGAAACTGCTTTGTGATGTGTGTATTCATCTCACAGATTTATAACTTTCCTTCTGTTCAGCAATTTGGAAACACCATTTTTGTCCTTTCTGTGATTGGACATTTGGGAGCTCTTTGAGGCCATGGGAGAAAAGCGAATGTCCCAGGGTGAAAACTACAAGGAAGTCTCTGAGAAACTGCTTTGTGATGTGTGTATTCATCTCGCAGAGTTACACCTTTCTTTTCATTCAGCAGTTTGGAATGACTGTTTTTGTATAATTTGCAAAGGGATATTTGGCAGTGCATTGGGGCCCACAGTTTAAAAGAAAATATCTTCAGAAAAAAACTAGAATGAAGCTTTTTGAAAAACTACTTTGTGAAATGTGCATTCATCTCAACGAGTTAAAGCTTTCTTTCTGGTCAGCACATTGGAAATCCTGTTTTTGTCCATTCTGTGAAAGTACATTTTTGAGCTCATTAGGACAATGGAGAAAAAGGGAATATCCCTCAATTAAAATGAGAAGGAAGCATCTAAGACACCGTTTTGTGATATGTGCATTCAACTGACAGAGTGAAAACTTTCCTTTCATTCAGCAGTTTTTAAACCTGGTTTTGTAGAATCTGAAAGGGATATTTTAAAGTGCATTGAGGCCTATGGTGATAAAGCAAACTTTTTCAGATAGACAGAAACATTCTGAGAAACTGCTTTGTAATGTGTGCATTCATCTCACAGAGTTAAACTTTTATTTCAATTCAGTAGTTTGGAAACACTGTTTTTGCAGAATCTGCAAAGGGACGTTTGGAAGCACATTGAAGCCCATGGTGAAAAAGCAAACTTCTTCATATAAAAACTAGACAGTAGCATTCTGAGAAACTGCTTTGTGATGTGTGCATTCATCTCACAGTGTTAAAACTTTCTTTCAATTCATCAGTTAGGAAACACAGTTTTGGTCCATTCTGCAAATGGACATTTGGGAGCTCATTGAGGCCAATGACAAAAAAGCAAATGTCCCGGGAAAAATACTAGAAGGAAGCCATCCAAGAAACCGCTTTGTGATGTGTGCATTCATCTCACAGAGTTAAACATTTATTTTCATTCATCAGGTTGGAAAGACTGTGTTTGTCGAATCTGCCAAGAGATATTTGGGAGTGCTTTGAAGACTATGATTGAAAAGGAAACATCTTCAGATAAAAACAGGAAAGAAGCTTTCTGAGAAACTGCTTGGGTATGATTGCATTCTTCTCCTAGAGTTAAACTTACTTTGGATTCATTAGTTTGGAAACCCTGTTTTTGTCGAATCTGCGAACAGATATATGGGAGCATATTGAGGTGTATGGTGATAAGGAAAACATCTTCAGATAGAAACTAGAAAGAAACTTTCTAAGAAACTGGTTTCTGATGTGTGCATTCATCTCACAAAGTTAAACCTTTCAATTCAGCAGTTTGGAAACACTGTTTTTGACCATGCTGCCAACAGACATTTAGGAACTCTTTGAGGACAAAAGTGAAAAAGCAATATCCCAGAATAAAATCTAGAAGGAATCTATGTGAGAAACCTCATTGTGATGTGTGATTTCATCTCACAGAGTTAAACCCCTCTTTTCATTCAGTGGTTTGGAAACTTTGTGTTTGTAGAATCTGCACAGGAGGGATCGCGTTATGGCCTGTGGTGAAAAAAGAAACAACTTTATTCAAAAAGAAGAAAGAAGCTATCTGAGAAACTGTTTTGTGATGTGTGAATTCTTCTCACTGAATTATAACTTTCTTTGCATTCAACAGTTTGGAGAAACCATTTTTTTCCATTTGCCAAATGGACATTTGGGAGTTCAATGAGGCCATTGGAGAAAAAGCGAGTATCTCAGGTAATAACCAGAAGGAAGCTATCTGAGGAACTGCTTTGTGATGTGTGCATTCATCTGGCCGAGTTACACCTTTCTTTTAATTCAGCAGTTTGGAAGTACTGTTTTTGTAGAATCTGCAAAGGGATATTTGGGAGCACATTGAGGCCTATGGTGGAAAAGGAACTGTCTTCAGATAAAAAGTACAAAGAAGCTTTCAGAAAGCCTGCTTTGTGGTGTGTGCATTCATCTCACAGAGTTAAATCTTTCTTTCTATTTAGCCGATTGGAAATCCTGTCTTTGTCCATTCTGCGAATGGACATTTTGGATCTCATTAGGACAATGTGCAAATGGGAATATCTCACGATATAAACTAGCAGGAAGCTATCTAAGACACAGTTTTGTGATGTGTGCATCCAATTAGAAGAGTGAAACCTTTCTTTTCATTCAGTAATTTTTAAACACTTTTTTTTGTAGAATCTGCAAAGGAATTTTGGGAAATGCATTAAGGTATATGGTGAAAGGGCATATATCTTCAGATAAAAACTAGACAGAAGCATTCTGAGAAACTTCCTTGTGATGTGTGCATTCATTTCACAGTGGTAAAACTTTCTTTTGATTCAGCAGTTGGGAAACACTGTTTTGGTCGGTTCTGTGAATGGACATTTGGGAGCTCATTGAGGCTGGCCAATGGTGAAAAAGCAAATATCTCAGGATAAACAGTAGAAGGAAGCCATCTGAGAAATTGCTTTATAATGTGTGCATCCATCTCACAGAGTTAAACCTTTATTTTCATTCAACAGGTTGCATATAATGTGTTTGTAGAATCTCTGGAGGGATATTTGGAAGCATACTGAGGCCTATGATGTAAAAGCAAACCTCTTCAGATAAAAACTAGACAAACGCAGTCTGAGACACTTGTTTGTGATGTGTGCATTCATCTCACAGTGTTAATACTTTCTTTCGATTCAGCAGCTGGGAAAAACTGTTTTGGTCCATTCCACCAATGGACATTTTTGACCTTATTGAGGCCAATAGCACAAAAGCGAACATCTAAGGATGAACAGGAGAAAGAAGCGATTTGAAAAATCGCTTTGTGATGTTTGTGTTCATCTCACAGAGTTAAAACATTTTTTTCATTCAACAGGTTGGAAACATTGTGTTTGTAGAATGCAAAGGGATATTTTGGAGTGCGTTGAGGTCTATGGTGAAAAAGAAAACACATTCAGATAAAAAGAGGGGAAAAATCTTTCTGAGATCATGCTTTGGGATGTGTGCATTCATCTCCTAGAGTTAAAACTTTCTTTGAATTCATCAGTTTGCAAACACTGTTTTTGTAGGATCTACAAAAGTATATTTGGGAGCACATTTAGGCCTATGGTGATACAGAAAACATCTTGAGAAGGAAACTAGAGAGAAGTTTTCTAGAAACTGCTTTGTGGTGTCTGTATTCATCTCACTGAGTTAAACCTTTCTTTCAATTTAGCAGTTTGGAAGCACTGTTTTGTCCTTTGTGCCAAGAGACATTTTGGACTTCTTTCAGGCCCAAAGCTAAAAAGCAAATATCCCAGCATAAAATCTAAAGGGAAGCTATATGTGAAACTGCTTTAAGATGTGTTAATTCATCTAGCACAGTTAAATATTTATTTTCCTTCAACATGTAGGAAACACTGTGTTTGTAGAATCTGTGGAGGAATATTTGGGAGCGCATTTTGGTCTATGGTGAAAAAGGAAAAATCTTCTGATAAAAACAAGAAAGAAGCTTTCTGAGAAAATGATTTGGGATGTGTGCATTCATCCCCTAGAGATAAACCTGTCTTTGGATCCAGCAGTTTAGAGACACTGTATATGTAGAAACTGCAAAGGGATATTTGGGAGTGCATTCAGGCCTATGGTGACAAAGAAATCATCTTCAGAGAGAAACTAGAAAGAAGGTTTGAGAAATTGCTTTGTAATTTGTGTATTCAACTCACAGAGTTAAACCTTTCTTTCAGTTCAGCAGTTTGGAAACACTGTTTTTGTCTATTCTGCCAATGAACATTTGTTAGGTCTTTGAGAACAAAAGTGAAAAAGTGAATATCCAAGGATAAAAACTAGAAGAAACCTGTGTGAGAAACCGTTTTGTGATGTGTGACATAATCTCTCAGAGTTAAAGCATTCTTTTCATTCAGCAGTTTGGAAACAATGTTTTTGCAGTATCTGCATAGGGATATTTGGGATCACATGACCTGTGTTGAAAAAGGAAACATCTTCAGATACAAAGAAGAAAGAAGCTTTCTGAGAAACTGCTTTGTGATGTGTGCACTCATCTCACAGAGATATAACTTTCTTTGTATTCAGCAGTTTGGAAACACCATTTTTGTCCATTCTGTGAATGGACATTTGGGAACAAATGGAGGCCACTGGAGAAAAAGTGAATATCCCAGGTAAAAATTAGAAGGAATCTATTGGAGAAACTGCTTTGTGATGTGTGCATTCATCTCACCGAGTTACACTGTTCTTTTCATTCAGGAGTTTGGAAGCAGTATTTTTGTAGAAGCTGTGAAGGGATATATGGGAGCACATTGAGGCCTATTGTGAAAAAGAGAATAAAATGAGGTTAAAACTAAAAAGAAGTCTTCTGAAAAAGTGACTTATGATGTGTGCATTCATCTCACAGAATTAAACCTTCCTTTCTATTCAGCAGGATGGAAACCCTGTTTTTGTCCATTCTGTGAATGGACGTTTGGGAGCTCACTAGGACAACGGCAAAAAAGGGAATATCCCATGATAAAAACTAGATGGAAGCTATCAAAGACACTATTTTGTGATGTGTGCATTCAGCTCACAGAGTTAAACCTTTCTTTTCTCTCAGCGTTTTTCAGCATTGTTTTTGTAGAATCTACAAAGGGATATTTGAAAGAGCATTGAGGCCTACGGTGAAACAGCAAACTTCTACAGATAAAAACTAGACAGAAGAATTCTGAGAAACTTCTTTGTGATGTGTGCATTCCTCTCACAGTGTTACACCTTTCTTTCAATTCAGTAATTAGGAAACACTCTTTTGGTCCATTCTGCAAATGGACATTTGGGAGCTTGTTGAATCCAATTTTGAAAAAGCTAAAATCCTAGGATAAACACTAGAAGGAAGCCACTTGAGAAATAGCTTTGTGGTATGTGTGTTCATGTCGCAGAGTTAAACCTTTTGTTTTCATTCACAGGTTGGAAACACTGTGTTTGTAGAATCTGTGAAGGGATATTTGGGAGCCCATTGAAGTCTACAGTGAAAAATGAACCATCTTCAGATAAAAACAAGAAAAAAGCTTTCTGAGAAACTGCTTTGTGATGCTACATTCATCTCCTATACTTTAACCTTTCTTTGGATTCAGCAGTCTAGAAACACTATTTTTGTAGAAACTGTGAAAGAATATTTGGGAGCACATTGAGGCCTACTGTGATAAAGAAAATATCTTCAGATAGAAACTAGAAAGAAGCTTTCTGAGAAACTCATTTGTGATATGTGTATTCACCTCACAGAGTTAAACCATTCTTTCAATTCAGAAGTTTGGAAACATTGTTTTTGTACATTCTGTACATTCTGCCAATGGATATTTGCGAGCACTTTGAGGCCAAAAGTGAAGTAGCCAATATCCCAGGATAAAACCCAGAATGAAGATGTGTGAGAATCCACTTTGACATGTGTGAATTCATCTCACACAGATAAAACTTTCTTTTCATTCAACAGATCGTAAACACTGTTTTTGTGGTATTTGCACAGGGATATTTGTGATCATATTGTGGCATGTGGTGAAAAAGGAAACATCTACAGATAAAAAGAAGAAAAATGTTTTCTGAGAAACCACTTTCTTATGCTTGGACTCATCTCACAGAGTTATAACTTAGTTTTTATTCATCAGTTTGGAAACACTGTTTTTGTCCACTGTACAAGCTAACATTAGGGAGCTCCTTGAGGCCACGGGAGAAAAAGTGAGTATCCCAGGTAAAAAGTTGAAGGAAGATATCTGAGAAATTGCTTTGTGATGTGTGCATTCATCTCGCCTCAGTTACATCTTTTATTTCATTCAGCAGTTTGGAAACACTGCTTTTGTGGAGTCTGTGAAGGGATATTTGGGAACGCACTGCAACCTATGCTGAAAAAGAACATATCTTCAGATAAAAAGTAGAAAGAAGCTTTCTGAAAAACTGCTTTGTGATGTGGGCATTCATCTCACAGCGCTAAAAATTTCTTTCTATTCAGCAGATGGGATCCCCTGTTTTTGTCCTTTCCACAAATGGACATTCGGGAGCTCTTTAGGACAAAGGTGCAAAAGGGAACATCTCATGATAAAAACTAGAAGGAAGTTACCTAAGACACTGTTTTGTGATATGTGCATTCACCTCACAGTGTTAAAACTTCCTTTCAATGCGGCAGTTAGGAATCATTATTTTGGTCCATTCTGTGAATGGACATTTGGGAGCTCATTGAGGCCAATTGAAAATAAGTGAATATCCCACTATAAACACTACAAGGAAGCCATATGATGGCGCAGGCCATGCAGGAGAGGGACGACCCGGACCCTGATCGCATAAGGCTGCTCTCAAGCAAGGCTTTGAGCCCTCTGGATGTTGGCAAGGCCATTTCCAAGGCCTGTGCAGCAGGTGGCGCTGGTGGGCTCTTCTGTATTGCTGGAATAATCTATGCTATTTTGCTTTGCATTGAAATACTAAAATTAGAAAAAAAAGGAAAATTGTTGTACATAGTTATACAATCAATGTTAAAGTATAACCTTACACTTATAAGAGACTGCTGTGCCAGTTCAAAGCCTATAACCAATTGTGCTACTATAATTGTCCCTATGACCTTTTCCTCAAGACCACACAATGGTCCCGTCTAGCACCTGTAACCGCAAGAGCCACCAAGTCTGATATAAGACCTTGTTATGTTAACCATTAAGCTTGCTTATCTAGTTCCATAGAAAGAAGATCAAAATTCCCCAAAAGGGTAACCAAGGAAAGAGGAACAAACTGACCATCCATGAAGAGAACTGTTCTTGATGAACTTCTGAGAATATCCTGATAATCTATATATAATTATGTAATCGCCTGATGCTCTGCTGATGGACAATTGTTCTATAAGATACTATATAAGCCTGTAGTAAAAATCATTCAGGGCTGTCAGCCTTTTGCTGGGCTGCAGTCTTGTCTGTGTCCTCTTGCATGTTGTGTCTGGTGTCTTTACTGTCTCTCGCCACCTTGCCTCTCCCCTTTGGGGTACCTTGGCCATGCCAGGGCTGGACCCCGGCAATATGAGAAATCACTTTATGATGTGTGCATTCATCTGGCAGAGTTAAATCTTTATTTTCATTCAACAGGTCGGTAATGGTGTGTTTGTAAAATCTGCAGAGGGATGTTTTGCAGTGCAATGTGGTCTATGGTGAAAAAGGAAAATCTTCAGATAAAAACTAGAAAGAAGGTTTAAGAAAAACCACTTTTTGATGTTTACACTCATCTCATAGAATTAAACCTTTCTTTTTATTCAACATATTGAAAACCCTGTTTTTGTTCATTCTGCAAATGGATGGTTGAGAGCTCTTTAGGTCAAAGGCGAAAAAGTGAATATCCCAGGATAAACACTAGAAGGAAACAATGCAAGACACGGTTTTGTGATGTGTGCATTCAACTCGCAGAGCTAAACTTTTCTTTTCATTCAGTATGTTTTATACACTGTTTTTGTAAAATCCACAAAGGGATATTTGGAAGCAAATTGAGTGCCTATGGTGGATAAGCAACATTCTTCAGATAAAAACTAGACAGAAGCATTCTGAAAAATTTCTTTGTGATATGTGCATTCATCTCACAGTGTTAAAGCTTTATTTCGATTCAGCACTTAGAAAACAGTCTTTTGATCCGTTGTGCAAATGGACATTTAGGAGCTCATTGATTCCAATGGAGAAGAGTGACTATCCCAGTATAAACCCTAGAAGGAAGCCATCTGAGAAATTGTTTTGAGATGTGTGCATTTATCTCACAGAGTTAAACCTTTGTTTTCATTCAACAGTTTGGAAACACTGTTTTTGTAGATTCTGTTGAGAGATATTTGGGGTCACATTGAGGTCTATGTTGACAAAAGAAACATCTTCAGATAAAAACAAGAAAGATGCTTTCTGAGAAACTGATATAGGATGTGTGTGCTCACCTCCAAGAGTTAAATCTCCCTTTCTATTTAGCAGTTTAGAAACACTGTTTTTGTAGAAACTGTGAAGGGATATTTCTGAGTGCATTGAGGCCTGCAGTGATTAAAAATAAAATCTTCAGATAGAGACTAGAAATAAGCTTTCTGAGAAACCACTCTGGGATGTTTCTATTCATCTCAGAGAGTTAAACACTTCTTTCAAATTTGCAGTTGGAAACACTGCTTTTGTCCATTCTGCCAATGGACTTGTGGGAGCTCTTTGAGGCCAAAAGTGAAACAGCAAATATCTCAAGATAAAATCTACAAGAAAGCTATGTGAGAAACCACTTTGTGATGTGTGAATTCATCTCGCCAAGTTACATGTTTCTCTTCATTTAGCTCTTTGGAAGCACTGTTTTTGTACAATCTGTGAAGGGATATTTTGGAGCACTCTTCAGGTGCTCCTTGAGGAGAATGGTGAAAAAACAAATATCACAGGATAAAAACAGAATCAAACTATCTGACAAACCTACTTGTTGTTTCTACATTCATCTCACTGAGTTAAACATTTCTTTTCATTCAATAGTTTTGGAAACAATGTTATCTTGGATTCTTCAGGAGGTATTTCGTAGCACTTTGAGGCCTATGGTGAAAAGGGAAATATCTTCAGATAAAAGCTACAAAGAAGCTTTCTGAGAAACCATTTTGTGATGTGAGGCCAATGGCACAAAAAGCATACACCCAAGGACAAATGCTAGAAGGAATTTATCTGACAAACTGACTTGTGATTTGTGTATTCATCTTAAAAATGTAAACATTGCTTTTCATTCAGTAGTTTTGAAAAAGTGTTTTCTTGGATTCTCTGAGGAGATATTTGATAGCGCTTTGAGGCCTACAGTGAAAAAGGAATTATCTTCAGACAAAAACATGTATCTCACAGGTATAAAACTTTCCTTGTATTCAGCACTTTGGAAACAGTGTTTTTGTCCATTCTGTAAATGGACATGTGGGAGATTTTTGAGGCCAATCGTGAAAAAACAAATATTCCAGGATTAAAATTAGAAAGAAATTAACTGACAAACTGACCAGTGCTGTGTGCACTCATCTTGTAGAGTTATAGCTGTGTTTTCACTCAGCACTTTGGAAACACTGTTTTCTTAGAATCTGTGAAGAGATACTCGGTAGTGCATTGTTGCCTATGGTGAAAAAGGAAATATCTTCACATAAATTGTAGAAGCAATGTTTCTGAGTAACTGCTGTTGTATATGTGCATTCATCTTACAGAGTTAAACCTTTCCTTGGATTCATTAGTTTGGAAACACGGTTGTTGTCTATTCTGCGAATGGACATTTGGGAGTTGATTGAGGCCAACTGCAAAAAACTGAATATCCCAGGATAAAAATAGGAGGAAGATGTTTGAGAAACCCCTTTCTGATGTGTCCATTCATGTTGCAGAGTTAAACCTTCCTTTTCATTCAGCAGATTGGTAGCACTGTTTTCTTGGAAACTCTGAAGAGATATTCAGTGGCTCATTAAGGCCTAAGATGAAAACGGAAATACATTCAGATAAAAACTAGAAAAAAGCTTCGTGAGAAACTATTTTAAGATATGTTCATTAATCTCACAGAGTTAAAATTTTCTTTGGATATAGCACTTAGAAAACACTATTTTTGTCCATTCTATGAATGGACATTTGGGAGATCTTTGAGTCCAATGGTGAAAAAACAAATATCCCAGGACAAAACTAGAAGGAATTTAACTGACAAACAGACCTGTGATATGGGCATTCCTCTGTCACAGTTAAACGTTTCTTTTCATTCAGCAGCTTGGAAACACTGTTTTCTTACAATCTGTGAAGAGATATTTGGTGGTGCATTGAGGCCTCTGTGGAAAAGGTAATATCTTCAGATAAAAACTTAGAAAAAAGCTTTCTAAGAAACTATTTTGTGATGTGTGCATTCATGTCACAGAGTTAAACCATTTTGTGGATTCAGCAGTGTGGTTACACTGTCTTTGTTTATTTTGTAAATGGACATTTCGTAGCTCATTGAGGTCAAAGGCAAAAAAGTGAATATCCCAGGATAAATAGAAAGAAGATATATGACAAACCACATTGTGATGTGTGCATTCATCTTGCAGAGTTAAACATTTGTTTTCATTCAGCAGTTAGAAAACCCTGTTTTAGTAGTATCTGTGAAGGTATATTTGGGAGTGTATTGAAGCCAATGGTGACTAAGGAAATATATTGGATGAAAACTACAAAGAATATTTCTGAGAAACTGCTTTGTGATGTGTGCATTCATCTAACAGAGTTACACCTCTCGTTGGATTCAGTAGTATGAGAACAATGTTATTGTCCATTCTGTGAAAAGACATTTGGGATCTCATTGAGGCCAATGACAAAAAAAGGAAATATCCCAGGACAAAAACTAGAAGGAAGTTACCTGACAAACCGACCTGTGAAGTGTATATTCCTCTCACAGAATTCAACCTTTCTCTTCATTCACCAGTTTGGACACACTGTTTTCTTACAATCTGCTAAGAGGTATTTTGCAGTGCATTGAATCCTCCTGTGAATAAAAAAAATGTCTTCAGATCAATAGTACAAAGAAGGTTTTTGAGAAACTGCTTTGTGATGTGGGCATTCACATCACAGAGTTAAAGGTTTCTTCAGATTCAGCAGTTTGGTAACACTGTTTTGTCCATTCAACAAATGAATATTTGGAAGCTCTTTGAGGCCAATGGAGATAAAGGGAATGTCCCAGGCTAAAAACTAGAAGGAAGTTATCTGACAAACTCACTGTGATTTGTACATTCATCTCACAGAGTAAAACATTTCTTTTCATTCAGCAGTTTTTAAACAATGTTTTCTCTGATTCTTCAAAGAGATAATTTGTAGTGCTTTGATGCCTGTGGTGAAAAAGGAAATATCTTCAGACAAAAAAACAAAAAGAAGTATTCTGAGAAACTGCTTTGTGATGTGTGCATTCATCTCACAGAGTTAAATCTTTCTTTGGATTCAGCAGTTTGGGAACACTGTTTTTGTCCATTCTGCAAATGGACATATGCGAGATCTTTGAGGCCAATGGTGAATAAGAAAATATCCCAGGATAAAAACTAGAAGGAAGTTACCTGACAAGACGACATGTGATGCATGCATTCATCTTGCAGAGTTAAAACTGTCTTTTCATTCAGCAGTTAGGAAACACTTTTTTCTTAGAGTCTGTGTAGAGATATTCAGTAGCCCATTGAGGCCAATGGGGAAAGAGCAAATATCCCAGAACGAAAACTAGAAGAAGGTTATCTGACCAACTGACTTGTGATTTGTGCATTCGTGTCACAGAGTTAAACATTTCTTTTCATTCAGCAGTTTGGAAACTGTATTTTCTTCTAGTCGGTGAAGAGACTTTTAGTAGTGTTTTGAGGCCCATGGTGAAAAAGGAAATATTTAGTGGGAAAACCAAGAGAGAAGCTTTCTGAGTAACCCTTTTGTGGTGTCTGCACTCATCTCGCAGAGTTAAACATTTCTTTTCAATGAACAGTTTGGAAACACTCTTTTTGTAGTATCTGGGAAGGTGTAGTTGGGAACGCATTGAGGCCAATACTGAAAAAAGAAACAACTTCAGATAAAAACTAGAAAGAAGCCATCTGGTAAACTGCTTTGTGTTGTGTTCATTCATCTCAATGAGTTAAACTTTTCATTGTATTCAGCAGTTTTGGGACAATGTTTTTCTCCATTCTCCATTTGGGACAATGTTTTTCTCCTTTCCTTTTTTGCAGAGTGGAGCTCACTGAGCTAGAAATTGAGTTCATTGAGGCCCAGGACAAAAACTAGAAGGAAGGTGATTGACAAACAGACCTGTGATGTGACATTCCTCTGACAGTGTTAAACCTTTCTTTTCATTCATCAGTTTGGAAGCACTGTTTCCTTAAAATCTGTGAAGATATATTTGGTACGCATTGAGGTCTCTTGTGAAAAAGGAACTGTCTTCAGATAAAAACTAGAAAGAAGCTTTCTGAGAAACTGCTTTGTGATGTGTGCATTCATCTAACAGAGTTAAACCTTTCTTTGGATTCAGCAGTTTCACAACACTGCTTTTGTCCATTCTGCAAAAGGATATTTTGGAGATCATTGAGGCCAGTGGCAAAAAAGCGAATATCACAGGACAAAAACTAGACGGAAGTTATCTGACAAACTGACTTGTTATTTCTGCATTTGTTTCACAGAGTTAAAGATTTCTTTTCATTCAACAGTTTGGGAACAGCGTTTTCTTGTATTCTATGAAGAGATATTTGGTAGTGCTTTGAGGCCCATAGTAAAAATGGAAATATCTTGTGAGAAAACTAGAAAGAACTTTCCTGAGAAACTGCTTTGTGATGTGTGCTTTCATCTCACAGACTTAAACATTTCTTTTCATTCAGCAGTTTGGAAAAACTGTTTTTGTAGTGTCTGTGAAGGTATATTTGGAAGTGCAGTGATGGCAATGAAGAAAAAAGGAAATAACTTCAGATAAAAGCTAGAAAGAAGCTTTCTGGGAAACAGCTTTGTGATGTGTGCATTCATCTCAAAGAGTTAAGCATCTCAAAGAGTTAAGCAGTTTTTGAAAAATATCTTTCTCCATTCTGTAAAAGGATATTTGGGAGATCTTTGAGGCCAATGGTGAAAAACTGAATTTCCCATGACAAAAACTAGAAGGAAGATATCTGAGAAACCAAGTTGTGATTTCTGCATTCATCTCACAGAATTAAAGGTTTCTTTTCAGTCAACAACTTGGAAACAGTGTTTTCTTGTATTCTGTTAGGAGACATTTGGTAGAGTTTTGAGGCCCATGGTGAAAAAAAGGAAATATCTTGTGAGAAAAACTAGAGAGAAACTTTCTGAGAAACTGCTTTGTGATGTGTGCATTCATCTCACAGAGTTAAAACTTTCTAGAAAATAGAATATCCCCAACTAAAACTAAAAAGAAGCTATCTGTGAAACTGCTTTGTGATGTGTGGATTAATCTAACAAAGATAAATCTTTATTTGATGTAGCAGGTTGGAAACACTGTTTTTGGAGAATCTGCAAAAAGACATTCAGGAGACTGTTTCGGCCTATGGTAAAAAACTGAGTATCTCCAGATGAAAACTACAAAGTTGCTATATGTGAAACTGCTTTGTGATGAGTGGATTTATCTCGTAGAGTTAATTGCTTCTTTTGATTCAGCAGATTGGAAACACTTATTTTGGAGAATCTGAGAAGGGACGTTAGGGCACCATTTAGGTCTATGAGGAAAAAGCAAATATCCCAAGATGAAAACTAGAATCTATCTGTGAAACTGTTTTGCGTTGTGTGGATTCATCTCACTGAGTTAAACCTTCCTTTTTATCCAGCAGTTTGGAAACACTCTTTTTGGAGAATCTGCAAAGAGATTTTTGGGAGCCCTTTGAAGCCTACTGGGAAAAATCAAATATCCCCAGATAAAAAGTAGAAAGAAGCTACCTGTGTAAGTTCTTCATGATGTGTGGATTCATCTCACAGGATTAAACTTTTCCCTTCATCCAGGAGGTTGGAAACACTGTTTTTGTAGAATCCGCCAAGGGACATTTTGAAGCCCACTGAGGCCTATAAGTCAAAATCGAATATCTCCAGATGAAAACCAGAAAACCGCTGTCTGTGAAACTGCTTTGTGATGTGTGGATTCATCTCACAGAGTTAACCCTTTCTTTTGTTTCAGCAGGTTGGAAACACTTTTTTTTGAATAATATGCAAAGGGACATTTGGGATGCCTTTGAGGCCTTTAGGAAAAAAAACTAACATTTCCAAATGAAAACTAAAAAGAAGCTATCTGTGAAACTGCTTTGTGATGTGTGGATTCATCTCACAAAGATAAACCTTTCTTTTCATGTATCAGGTTGGAAACACTCTTTTTGCAGAATTGCAAAAGACATTTGGGAGCCCATTTAGACCTATGGTGAAAAACTAGTATCTCCAAATGAAAACTACAAAGAAGTTAACTGTGAAACAGCTTTCTGAAGAGTCGATTAATCTCGTAGAGTTGCCCCTTTCTTTTGATTCAGCAGGTTAGAAACACTTTTTTATTTATTTGGGAGCCATTTAGACCTATGGGGAAAAAAGAAATTATCCCCCAATAAAAACTAGAAATAATCTATCTATGGAACAGTCTTGTGTCGAGTGGATTCATTTCACAGAGTTAAACCTTCTTTTTTATCCAGAAGTTGGAAACACCCTTTTTGGAGAATCAGCAAAGAGACTTTTCAAAGCCCTTTGAGATCCATGGGGATAAACAAAATAACCCCAGATAAAAACGATAAAGAAGCTACCTGTGAAACTTCTTCATGATGTGCAGATTCATTTCACAGAGTTAAACTATTATTTTGATTCAGTAGATTGGAAGCACCCTTTTTGTAGAATCTGCAAAGGGACATTTAGGAGCCCATTGAGGCCAATGGGGAAAAACAGAATATCCCCAGATAAACACTAGAAAGAAACTATCTGTGAAACGACTTAGTGCGGTGTGGATTCATGTCACAGTGTTAAACACTTCTTTTTATTTAGCAGGTGAGAAATACTGTTTTTGGATAATCTGCAAATGGACATTTGAAAGCCCAATGAGGTCTAAGGAAAAACGGCAATATCCCAAGATCAAAACTACAAATAAGCTATCTGTGAAACTGCTTTGTGATGTGTGGATTCATCTCACAGAGTTAAACTTTCCCTTTGATCCGGCAGTTTGGAAACACTCTTTTTGGAGAACTTTGCAAGGGACATTTGGGAGCCCTTTGAGGCCTATAGGGAAAAACAGAATATCCCAATAAAAACTAGAAGGAAGCTATCTGTGAAACTGCATTATGATGTTTGATTTCATCTCACTGATTTAAACCTTTCTTTTGATTCACTAGGTTGGAAACACTTGTTTTCTAGAATCTAGAAAGGACATTTCAGAGCCCATTGAGGCTTATGGGGATAAAACGAATATCCCCAGATAAAAAAAACTAGAAAGAAGCAACCTGTGAAACTGCTTTGTGATGGGTCGATGTATCTCACAGAGTTAAACGTTTTGTTTTATTCAGCACGTTGGAAACACTTTTTTTGGAAAACCAGCAAAGGGACATTTGGGAGCCCATGGTGACCTATGGGGAAAACTGAATATCACTAAATAAATCTAGGAGGAAGCTACTTGTGAAACCGCTTTGTGATATGTGGATTCCTCTCACAGATCTAAATTTTTCTTTTGATTAAGCAGGTTGGAATCTCTTTTTAGAGAATCTATGAAGGGACATTTTTGAGTCCCTTGAAGTCTATAAGAAAACTGAATATCCCCAGATAAAATGTAGAAAGAAGTTATCTGTGAAACTGCTTTGTGATGTGTAAATTCAAATCAAAGAATTAAACCTTTTTCTTGACTCAGGAGGATGGAAACACTGACTTTTAGAATCTATGAAGGTACACTTCGGAGCCCATACAGGTTTAAGTGAAAAATCGAATATCTTCATAAAAAAAAAAAAAAAGAGGCTGTGAAACTGCTTTGTGATGTGTGGATTCATCTCAGTGAGTTAAATTTTTCTTTTGATTCACCAGTTGGAAACACTATTTTGGAGAATTTGCTAAGGGATATTTAAGTGCTTAAAGAGTCCTTTGTGGAAAAATCAAATATTTCCAGATAAAAACTAGAAATAAACTATATTTGAAACTGCTTTGGATGTCTGGATTCTTCTCACAGAGTTAAATCTTTCTTTTCATTCAGCAGGTTGGAAGCACTCTTTTTCTAGAAACTTTGAAGGTACATTCTGGAGCTCATTGAGGCCTATGGGGAAAATACAAATATCCCTAGATAAAACTAGAAAGAAGACATCTGTAAATCTGCTTTGTAATGTGTGGATTCATCTTACAGAGTTAAACCTTTCCTTTTATTCAGCAGGTAGGAAACACTCCTTTTGTAGAATCTGAAAGAGACATGTTGAAGTCATTGTTGACTACAAGAATAAACTAAATAACCCTAGATAAAAATTAGAAATAACATGCCTTGAAACTGTTTGGTAATGTGTGAATTCATCTCAAAAAGTTAATTTTCTTTTTATTTAGCAAGTTGGAAACACTGTTTTTGGAGAACCTGCGAAAGGACATTTGGTAGCCCTTTGGGGCCAATGGAAAAAGAGAATATATGCAGATAAAAACTAGAAGGAAGTTATCTGTGAAATTGCCTTGTGATGTCTGGATTCATCTCACAAAGCTAAACCTTTCTTTTGATTCAGCAGGTTAGAGACGCTCTTTTTGTAGAATCTTGAAAGGACATTTGAGATCAAATTGAGGCCTATGGGGAAAAACTAAATATCCCCCAAAAAAAAGTAGAAAGAAGAAATCTGTGTAACTGTTTTGTGATGTGTGGATGTATCTCACATACTGAAACATTTCTTTTCATTCAGCAATTTGGAAATCCTCTTTTTGGGGAATCTTCAAATGGAAATTTGGGAGCCCATTGAGTTCTATGGAGAAAAACTGAATATCCCCAGATAAAAACTAGAGAAAAGTTATCTGTGAAACTGCTTTGTGACTTGTGGATTCATCTATCCCTTTGAGGCCTATAAAAAATGAATATCCCGTGATGAAAACTAAAAAGAAGCTATCTGTGAAACTCTTTTGTGATGTGTGAATTCATTTTACAGAGTTAAACTTTTCTTTTGATTCAGCAGGATGGAAACATTCTTTCTGTTGAATCTGTGAAGGGACATTAGGGGGCCCATTGAGGCCTATGAGGAAAATCTGAATATACCCAGGTAAAAACTGCAAAGAATATATCTGTGAAATTGCTTTGTGATGTGTGGATTCCTCTCACAGAGCTAAACCTTTATTTTGATTCAGCAGGTTGCAAACACTCGTTTTTCAAAATCTGCAAAGAGATAATTGGGAACCCATTGAGGCATATAGGAAAAAACCAAATATCCCCAGATTAAAATTAGAATGAAGATATCTGTGAAACTGCTTTTTGATGTGTGGATTCACCTCACAGATTTAAACCTTTTTTTTATTCAGCAGGTTGGAAAAACTCTTTTTGTAGTATCTGTGAAGTAACTTTTGAGAGTCCATTGAGTCATATGTGGAAAAACAGAATATCTCCATATAAAAACTAGGAAGAAATTATCTGTGGAACTGTTTTGTGATGTGTGCATTCATCTCACAGAGTGCAAACCTTCTTTCAATTCAGCAGGGTGGAAATATTCTTTTTGTGGAATCTATGAATGGACATTTGAGAGCTCATTGTGGACTATGGGGAAAGATCAAATATTTCCAGATAAAAACTAGAAAGAAACTATCTGTAAAACAGCTTTTTGATGTGTGGATTCATGTCATAGAATTAAATCTTGCTTTAGATTCAACAAGTTGGAAACACTTTTTTGAAAAATATTCGAAGGCACCTTTGGGAGTCCATTGAAGACTATGGGGAAAAACTGAATACCTCCAGATAAGAACTAGAATGAAGATATCTGTGAAACAGCTTTGTGATGTGTGGATGGATCTCACAGTGTTAAACATTTCTTTTTATGCAGCAGATTAGAAATACTCTTTTTGGAGAATCAGCGAAGGGACATTTGGGAACCCATTGAGAAATATGGGGAAAAACAAAACATTCCCAAATAAAAATTAGAAAGAAGCTTTATGAGAAACTACTTTGTGATGTGTGGATTCACCTCACAGAATTAAACTGTCTTTTGTTTCAGTGGGTTGGAAACACTCCTTGTGGAATCTGTGAATGTACGTTTGGGAGTCCATTGAGGCCAGTGGGAAAAAAACCTGATATTCCCAGATAAAAACTGGAAAGAAGTTATATGTGAAACTGTTTTGTGATGTGTGGTTTCATCTCACAGACTTATCCTTTCTTTTGATTCAGCAGGTTTGGAAATACTCTTTTTGGAGAATTTGTGAAGGGATATTTGGGAGCCCATAAAGGTCCATAGGGAAAAACCAAATATCCATAGATTAAAAACTAGAAGTAAGCTATCTGTGAAACTGCTTTTTGATGTATGGATTCATCTCAAAAAATTAAATCTTTCTTCTAATCCAGCAGGTTGGAAACACTTTTTTTTGTAGAATCTACAAAGGGACATTTGGTAGCCCATCGAGGTCTATAAGTAAAAGCAGAACATCTACAGGTAAAAAAGACAAATAAGTTATCTCTAAAACTGCTTTCTGTTGTGTGGATTCATATCACTGAATTAAATCTTTCTTTTGGTACAGCAGATTGGAAACACTCTTACTGGAGAATCTATGAAGGCACATTTGGGAGCCAATTGAGGCCAATGGGGAAATATCGAATATTCCCAGAAAGAAACTAGAATGAAGCTATCTGTGAAACCACTGTGTGATATTGGATTCATCTTACAGAGTTGATACTTCCTTTTGACTAAGCAGGTTAAAAATAATTTTTGGAGTATTTTCAAACGCACATTTGGAAACCCATTGAGGCCTATAGGAAAAAGTTGAATATCCCCCCAAAAAACAAGAAAGAAGTTATCTGTGAAACTGCTTTGTGATGTATGGAATCATCTCACAGAGTTTAAACTTTATTTTGATTCGGCAGGTTGGAAATACTGTTTTTAGAGAATCTGCAAAGAGATATTTGGGAGCCCATGGAGGCCTAGAGGGAAAAATTGAATATCCTTACATAAAAAGTATAATGAAGGACTTGGTGAAACTGCCTTGTAATGGGTGGATTCACTTCAGAGTGGTAAAGCTTTCTTTTGATCAGCAGGTTGGAAACACTATTTTTGTAGAATCTTCTAAGGGACATTTTGGAACCCATTGAGGCCTGTGGGAAACAAATGTATATCGACAGATAAAAAGTGGAATGAAGCTATCTATCAAACTGTTTTGTGATCTGTGGAGTCATCTCACAGAGTTAAACCTTTCTTTTAGGTTCAGCTGATGGGAAACACTTTTATTGTTGAACCTGTGAAAGGATATTCGGAGCCCATTGAGGCCTATAAGGAAAAACCGAATATCCCGAGATAAAACTAGAAACAAGCTATTGTGAAACTGCTTTGTGATAAGTTGATTGATCTCACATAGTTAAACCTTTCCTTTGATTGAGCAGGATAGAAACACTCTTTTTTTTGTAGAAGCTGCGAAGTGACATTTGGGAGCCCATAGAGGTTTAGGGGAAAAACTGAATATCCCAGATGAAACCTAGAAAAAACTCTTGTGAAACTGCTTTGTGATGTGCAAATCACCTTAGAGAGTCAAACATTTCTTTTTATTCAGGAAGTTAGAAACACTCTTTTTGGAGAATCTTCAAAGGGAAATTTTGGCACTCAAAGAAACTTGTGTTGGAAAACCTAATATCCTCAGATGGAAACTAGAAAGAAACTCTCTGTGAAATTTCTTTATGGTGTGTGAATTGATCTCAGAGAGTTAAACCTTTCTGTTGATTCAGTGTAATGGAAACACTCTAATTGGAGGATCTGTGATGGAGACACTCTAATTAGAGGATCTGTGAAAGGACATTTTGGAGTCCATTCAGGGCTATGGGGGAAAACTCAATATCCTCAGATAAAACCTAGAAAGAAGATATCTTTGAAAGTGTTTTGTGATGTGTGGATTCAGCTCACATAGTTAAAGCTTTCTTTTGGTTAATCAGGTTGGAAACCCTATTTTTGAAGAATATGCGAGGGGACATTTTGGATCTCATTGACACCTAAGTGAGAAAATGGAATTATCTTAGTTAGAAACTAGAAATAATCTATCTGTGAATCTTCTTGGTGATGTGTGGATTAATCTCACAGAGTTAAAGCCTCTCTTGGATTCAGCAAGTTGGAAACAGTATGTTGAAGAATATGCAAAGGGACATTTGGAAGCCAATTGGTGTCTATAAGTGAATTGGGAACATTCCCAGATAAAAACTAGAAAGATGCTGTCTGTAAAAGTACTCTTTGATGTGTAGTTGCATCTCACAGAGTGAAACATTTGCTTAGATTCCACAGGTGGAAATACTTTTTTTGGAAAATCTGTGAAGAGATAGTTGGGAGTCCATTGAGGCTTACACAGAAAAGCCTAATATCTCGAGATAAAAACTAGAAAGAAGCTACATGTGAAACTGTTTTGTGATGTGTGGATTCATCTCTCATAATTGAGCCTCTCTCTTTAATCAGCAAGTTGGAAACAATCTTTTTGTATAATCTGTGAGCAGACATTTTGAAGCCCTTTGAGTCCAATGGGGAAAAACCAAATATACCCAAATAAAAACTAGAAAGAATCTATCTGTGAACTACTTTTTGGTGTGTTGTCTCAACACACACAGTTACATTATTTTGATTCAGCAGTTTAGAAGCAGTCTTTTTGGAGAATCTGCAAAGGGACATTTAGACACTCGAAAAGGCCTAAGGGGGAAAACTAAATATCCCCAGATAAAAAATGGAAAGAAGCTATCTCTGAAATTGCTTTGCAATGTGTGGATTCACCTCAGAGTTAAACCTTTCTTTTGATTCAGCAGGTTGAAAAAACTCTTTTAGAAGAATCTGTGAAGGGATATTTGGGAGCCCTTTGAGGCCAAAAAAAAAAAAAAAAAGAGTATCCCCACATAAAATCTAGAAAGAAGCTATGTATGTACTGCTTTTTGATGTATGGATTCAACTCAAAGAGTTAAACCTCTCTTTTTATTAAACAGGTTGGAAAAATTCTTTTTGGAGAATCTGCAATGGCACAATTGTGTGTCAATAGAGCCCTGTAGGGGGAAAAAGAATATTCTCAGATAAAAACTAGTAAGAAGCTACTCGTTAAGATGCTTTGTGTTGTGTAGATTCATCTCACATAGTTAAATTTTATTTTGATTCAGCAAGTTGGAAACACACCTTTTAGAGAATCTGCACAGGGATATTTGGGAGTCCTTCGAGGCCTATGGGGAAAAATATAATATCCCCAGATAAAAACTACAAAGAACAACTGTGTAAAGCTGGATTGTGTTTGGTGCTTTCGTATCACAGAGTTAAATTTTTGTTTTGATTCAGCAGGTTGAAAACACTCTTTTGGATAACCTGCATGGGGATATTTGGGAGCCCATTGAACCCAATGGAGAAAACTGGAATATCCCTAAATAAAAACTAGAAAGAAGCTATCTGTGAAACTGTTTTGTGATGTGTGGATTCTTCTCACAGAGTTAAATTTTTCTTTTGATTCCACAGTTTTGAGACACTCTTTTTCTAGAATCTGGGAAGAGAAATTTTGGAGGGCATTTTAGACTATGGCAAAAAAGCAAATATTCTCAGATAAAACCAGAAAGAAGCAATCTGCGAAACTTCCTTGTGATGTGTGGATTCATTTCACAGAGTTAAGTATTTGTTTTGATTCAGCAGTTTGGAAACACACTTTTTGGGGAATCTGAGAAGAGATACTTGGAAGCCATTGAGGCATATGGGGGAAAACCAAACAATCCCTGATAAAAACTAGAAAGAAGCTTTCTCTGAAACTGTTTTGTGATGGGTGGATTCAACTCACAGAGTTAAATCTTTCTTCTAATTCAGCAAGTTGAAAACATTCATTTTGCTGTTGGACTCATCTCACAGTGATAACCCTTTCTTTTGATTCAGCAGGTAGGAATCACTCTCTTTGGAGATTCTCTAAAGGGACATATAATTGCATTACTGCCATTTGGGAAACAGAGAATATTCCCAAATAAAAATTAGAAAGAAGCTTTCTCTGGAACTCCTTTTGATGTGTGGGTTCATCTCAAAAAGTTAAACTTTCTTTTGGTTTGGCAGGTTTGAAACTGTCTTTTTGAAGAATCTGTGAATGGACGTTTGAGAGCCCATTGAGGCCTATTGGAGAAAACAGAGTGTCCCCAGATAAAAAATAGGAAGAAACTATCTGCTAAACTGCTTTCTGATGTGTAGATTCCTCTCACAGGGTTAAAATCTTTAGATTTAGCAGGTTGGAAACACCTTTTTTGTAGAATATGTGAAGGGACATTTGGGAGACTGAGGCCTGTGGGGAAATACAGAATATCCCCAGATAAAAAGTCAAAAGAAACTATCTGTGAAATTGCCTTTTGGTGTGTGCATTCAACTCAAAGAGTTAAACATTGTTTTATTCAGCAGGTTGGAAACACCTTTTTTAAAGAATCTGCGAATGAACATTTGGGAACCCTTTGAGGGCTATGAGCAAAAACAGTATACCCCAAGATTAAAACTAGAAAGAAGCTATCTGTGAAACTGATTTGTGATGCGTGGATTCATCTCACAGAGTTAAAACTTTCTCTTCAATCAACAGGATCTAAACACTCTTTTTGGAGAATCTGCAAAGGGACATTTCAGAGCCCATTGGAGCCTATGGGGAAAAACGGAATATCCCCAAATATAAACTACAAAGAATCTATCTGTGAAAATGCTTCGTGATTCGTGGATTCATCTCATAAAGTTAAACTTTTCTTTTGATTCAGCAGGTTGGAAACAGTCTTTTTGGAGAACCTGCAAAGGCATATTTGGAAGTCCATTGATGTCTATGGGGAAAAACAAAATATCCCCATATAAAACTAGAAAGCAGCTATCTGTGAAACAACGCTTGTATGTGTGGATTCAACACTCAGGGTTAAACCTTTCTTTGGATTCACCTGATTGGAAACACTCTTTTTTGAGAATCTGCAAAGGGACATTTGGGAGTTTATTGAGGCTCATGGGGAAAAACAGAATATTCCTAGATAAAAGGTAGATAGAAGATATCTGTGAAGCTGCTTTTTGATGTGGGGATTCATCTTACATAATTAAACCTTTTTTTTTTTATTCAGCAGGTTGAAAACACTCTTTTTGGAAGACCTGCGAATGGATATTTGGGAACCCTTTGTGCCTACAGGAAAAAAATATCCCCATATTAAAACAAGAGAGAAGTTATCAGTGAAATTGCTTTGTGATGTGTGGATTCATGTCACAGAAGTAAAGCATGTGATTCAGCACGTTAGAACCACTGTTTTTGTAGACTCTGTGGCGGGACATTTGGGAGCCAACAAGGTCTATGGGGAAAAACTGAATATCCCCAAATACGAATTACGAAGAAGCTATCTGTAAAACTGCTTTGTGATGCGTGGATTCATCTCACAGAGTTAAACCTTTTTTTTTGATTTGCCAGGTTGGAAACACTCTTTTTGTAGAGTCTGTGAAGGGACATTTGGAATCCCATTGAGGCCTATCGGGAAAAACTGAATATTCCTAGATAATAACTAGAAAGAAGCTATCTGTGAAATTGCTTTGTGATATGTGGATTCTTCTCACAGAGTTAAATCTTTTGTTGATTCAGCAGATTTGAAACTCTTTTTCTAGAATCTGCGAAGGGATATTTGCAAGTCCATTAAGGTCTATGTTGAAAAACCAAATATCCCCAGAAAAAAATAGAAAGAAACTCTCTGTGAAACTACTTAAAGATGTGTAGACTCATTTCACAGAGTTAAACCATTATTTTGATTAGACAAGTTGAAGCACTCTTTTAAAAAATCTGTGAAGGAATATTTAAGAGTCCATTGAGGCCTAAGTGTTATAACTGATTATCGCCTGATAAAAACTGGAAAAAATCTGTCTGTGAAACTGTTTTCTGATGTGTGAATTCATATAACAGAGTTAAAACTTTCTTTTTGATTCAGCAGGTTGTAAACAATATTTTGGAGAATTTGCGAAGGGACCTGTGGAAGCCCATTGTGGTCTATGGGGAACAACTAAATATACCCAGATAAACACTTGAAAGAAGCTACCTGTGAAGCTGCTTTGTGATGTGTGGACTCATCTCACAGAGATAAAACTTTCTTTTAATTTAGCAAGTTGGAAGCACTCTTTTTGGAGAATCTGCAAAGGGAAATTAGGAAGCCCTTTTAGGCCAAGGGGAAAAACTGAATGTCCCCAGATAAAACATAGAAAGAAATTATCTGTGAAACTGATTTTTGATTCGTGGATTTTTCTCACATTATTAAACCTTTCCTTTTATTCAACAGATTGGAAACACACTTTTTGTAGAATCTGTGAAGGGACATTTTGGAGCCCATAGACACCTATGGAGAAAATCCAAATATTTCTAGATAAAAAACTAGAAAGAAGCTATCTGTGAGACAGCTTTGAGATGTATGGATTCATATCACAGAGGTAAAACTTTCTTTTAATTCAGGAACATGGAAACACTCTTTTTGGAAAAGCATCAAAGGGACATTTCTGAGCCATTTGATGCCTATGGGGGAAATCTGAATATACCCTGATAAAAACTAGAAAGGAGTTTTCCATGAAACTGCTTTGTGATGTGTGGACTCATCTCAGAACGTTAAGATTTTTGTTTGATTCAGCTGGTTGGAAGCACTCTTTTTGGGGAATCTATGACATTTGGGAGCCCATTGAGGACTATGGGTAACAGGTGAATATCCCCAGAAAACAACTAGAAAAAATATTTATCGGTGAAACTGCTTTGCGATGTGTGGATTCATCTCACATATTTAGTCCTTTCTTTTGATTCAGCAGGTTGGAAACACTCTTTTTGGTGAATCTGTGAACATTTGAGAGCCCATGAAGGCCTATGGGGAAAAACTGAATATCCATAGATAAAAGCTAGAAAGAAGCTATCTGTGAAACTGAGTTGTAATGTGTGGACTGAGCTCACAGAGTTAAAACTTTCTTTTGATGCAGCAAGTTGGAACAAGTCTTTTTGTAGAATCTGTGAAGGGACATTTGGGAGCTCATTGAGGTCTATAGAAAAAAACCATATTTCTCCAGATAAACACTAGAAAGAAGCTATCTCTGAAACTGCTTTCTGATGTGTGGATTTATCACATAGAGTAAAACTTTTTTTTTTTTGGTTCAGAAATTTGGAAACACTCTCTCCAGAGATTCTGCAAAGGGATATTTAGGAGCCCATTAAGGCCTATGGGGAATAACAACATAACCCCAGATGAATACTAGAAAGAAGGATTCTCTGAAACTGCTTTGTGATGCGTGGATTTATCTCCCAGACTTAAAACTTTCTTTTAATTCATTAGGTTGCAAGCATTCTTTCTGGAGAATCTGCAAAGGGACATTTGGGACCCCATTCAGGTCTACGAAGAAAAGTCGAATATCCTCAGATAAAAACTCTAAAGAAGCTATCTGTGAAACTGCTTTGTGATGTGTGGATTCATCTCACCAAGTAAAACCTTTTTTTGATTCAGCCAGTTGGAAACACTCTTTTTAGAGAATCTGCAAAAGGACATTTTGGAGCCCTTTGAGGCCTATGGAGAAAAATTGAATATCCCTCGATAAAAACTAGGAATAAGCTGTCTGTGAAACACCTTTATGACGTGTGAATTCATCTCACAGAGTGAAACTTTCTTTTGATTCAGCAGGTTTGAAACAGTCTTTTTGGGAAAATATGTGAAAGGTCACTTGGTAGCCCATGGAGGCCAATGTCAGGAACCCAAATAGCACCAGAAAAAACTAGAAAGAAGCTATCTGTGAAAATACTTTGGAATTTGTGAATTCATCTCACCAAGTTAAGCCTTTCTTTTGAATTAGCTTTTTGAAAACTCTTTTTGGAGAATCTGCAAAGGGGCATTTTGAAGCCCATTGTGGGTTATGGGGAAAAATAAATATAAAATGTAGAAAGAAATTATCTGTGGAACTGCTTTGTGACATGTGGATTCATATCAAACAGTAAAACTTTCTTTTGATTCAGATGCTTGGAAACACTTTTTGGAGAATCTGTGAAGAGACATTGTGAGCCCATTAAAGCCTATTGGGAAAACCCAAATATCATCAGATAAAAGCTAGAAAGAAGCATTCTGTGAAACTGCTTTGTAATGTGAGGATTCATCTCACAAAGTTAAACCTTTCCTTTGATTCAACAGGTTGGAAACGCTGTTTTTGGAGATTCTGTGAAGGGACTTTTGGGATCCCATTGTAGCCTATGCAGTTAAACTGCATATCCGTGGATAAAAACTAGAAGTAATCTATCTGTAAAACTACGTTGTGATGTGTGGAATCATCTGACAGAGTTAAAACTTTCTTTTGATTCAGTAGGTTGGAAATACTCTTTTTGTAGAATTGTTAAGGAATATTTTGGAGCCCATTGAGGCCTATGGAAAAAAAAATCACATATGCCCAGATAAAAACAAGAAAGAAGCCACATGTGAAACTGCTTTTTGATGTGTGCACTCATTTTACAGGAGTAAACATTATGTTTGATTTAGCAGGCTAGAAACACTCTTTTGTAGAATTTGCAAATGGACATTTGGGAGCCCATAGAGACCTATGATGAAAAATTGAGTATTTCCAGATAAAAAGAAGAAAGAAGGCATCTGTAAAACCACTTAGAGATGTGTAGATTTATCTCACCGAGTCAAGCCATTGTTTTAATTCAGCAGGTTAGAAACACTCTTTTTGGAGAAACTGCAAAGGCACATTTTAGAGGCTTTGATGCCTACAGGGAAAATGGAATATCCCCAGATAAAAAATAGAAGCTGTCCATGAAACTGCTTCATTGTCTGTGGATTCAACTCACAAAGTTAAACCTCTCTTTTGATTCAGCAGGTTGGAAACACTCTTTTTGAAGAATCTGCAAAGGGACATTTGGGAGTCCATTTAGGCCTGTAGGGAAAAACCGAATATCCCCAAATAAAAACTAGAAAAAAGTTATTGGTGAAATTGTTCTGTGATGAGTGGAATCATCTCACAAGGTTAGACCTTTATCTTGATTCAGCAGGTAGGAAACATTCTTTTTGTATAAACTATGAAGGGACATTTGGGAGCACTTTGAGGTCTATGGGGAAAAGAGGAACATCTCCACATGAAAACTAGAAAGAAACTACCTGTGGTACTGCTTTGTGATGGGTGGAATTATCATACCAAGTTCAACTTTTCTTTTGATTTACTTGGTTGGAAACAGTAAACCTTCTTTTTGGAGAAGGTGCAAATGGAGGTTTTGGTGTCCATTGGGGCCTATGGGGAAAAGCTGAATATTCCCAGATTAAAACTCTAAAGAAACTATCAATGAAACTTATTTGTGGTGTGTGGATTAATCTCAATAAGTTAAAGATTGAGTTTTATACAGCATGTTGGAAACACTCTTTTGGGAGAATCTGTGAAGGCACATTTTGGAGCCCATTGGGGCTTACGGGAAAACCAAAAACATCCCCAGATAAAACCTCGAAAGAAGCTATCTGTAAAAATGCTTTCTGGTGTGTGGGGATTCATCTCATGGAGTTAATTTTTTCTTTTGATACATCAGGTTGAAAACACTCCTTTTGGTGAAACTGCGAAGGGACATTTGGCAGCTTATTGAGGCCAAAGGGGAAAAAAATATCCAATTATAAAAACTAGAAAGAAGCTTTCCATGAAACTGCTTTGTGATGTGTGGATTAGTCTCACGGAGTTAAACCTTTCTTTAGATTCAACAGGTTGGAAACACTTGTTTTACAGAATTTGTAAAGAGACATTTGGGAACCCATTGAGGCTTATGTAAATAATTGAATATCCCCAGATAAAAAATAGAAGCTTCCATTTTATTCAGCAGTTTGGACAAAAATTTCAGAAACTCTGCAAAGTAATATTTGGGAGTCCTTTGAGGCCTATGGTGAAAAATAGAAAAATTCTTAGATAAAAACTAGAAAGACACTCTAATTGGAAAATCTGCAAAATAAATTTTGTGAGATCATTGAGGCCTATAGGGAAAAAACCAATATCCTTAGATAAAGACTGGAAAAAAATTATCTTTGAAACTGCTTTGTGATGTGTGGATTTATCTCACAAATTTAAAATATTTTGCTTCAGCTGTTTGGAAAATCTCCTTTTGGAGAATCTGCTAATGGACAATTGGGAACCCATTGAAGCCAAGGGGGAAAACCAGAACATCCCCAAATAAAAACTAGAAAGAAGCTGTCTGTGAAACTGCTTTGTGATGTGTGAATTGATGTCACAGAGTTAAACCTGTCTTTCAATTCAATAGTTTGGAAACACTCTTTTTGGGGAATCTGAGCAGGGATATTTGGGAGTGCTTTGAGGCCTTTGGTGAAAAACCAAATATCTAGAAATAAAAACTAGGAAGAAGCTATCTGTGAAGCTGCTTTGTGATGGGTGGACTTATCTCACAGAGTTAAACCTTTCTTTTGATTTAGCAGGTTGGAGACCCTGTTTTTGGAGAACCTGGGATGGAAAATTTGGGGGCCCATTGAGGCCTGTAAGGAAAAAGGGAATATCCCCAGATAAAAACTAGAAGAATGGTATCTGCGAAACTGTTTTGGATGTGTGGATTCATCTAACAGAGGTAAGCCATTATTTTGATTCATCAGGGTGGAAACACTCTTTTTATAGAATCTTGGAAGGGACATTTGTGAGCCCATTGAGGCCTATGGGGAAAAACCAAATATCCCTTGATAAAAAGTAGAAATAAGCTATCTGTGAAATTTTTTTTTTTGATGTGTAAATTCCCCTCACAGAGGAAAACATTTATTTTGATTCAGCAGGCCAGAAACACTGTTCTTCTACGATCTGTGAAGGGATATTTGGGAACTAATTGATCCTTATTGGGAAAAACCAAATATCCCCAGATAAAAGCTAGAAAAGAAAAAAGCTATTTGTGAATCGGTTGTGTGATGAGTGGATTCGTCTCAAAGAGTTCAACCTTTCCTTTGATTCTGCAGCTGGAAACACTTTCTGGATAATCTATGAAGGGACATTTCCATGTTCTATGGAAAAACCGAGTATCACCAAATAAAAACCAGAAAGGAAGTACCTGTGAAACTGCTTTGTGCTATGTAGATTCATCTCAAAGAGATAAACATTTCTCTTGATTCAGCAGCTTGGAAACTCTATTTTTGTAGAATCTTCAAAGGGACTTTTGGGACCCCGTTGAGGCCAATGGGGAAAAACTGAATATCCCAAGTTAAAAACTACAAACAATCTGTGTAACTGCTTTGTGATATGTGGATTCATCTCACAGAGCTAATCCTATCTCTTGATTGAACAGGTGGGAAACACTTCTATTGTAGAATCTGCAAAAGGATTTTTGGGAGTCCATGCAGGCTTATGTGAAAACTTGAATATCCCCAGATAAAAAAGGACATTTGGGAGCCTATTGTGGCCTATGGGGAAAAACTGAATTTCCCCAGATAAAAACTAGAGAGAAGCTATCTGTGAAACTGCATCATGATGTGTGGACTCATGTCACACTGTTAACCTTTCTTTTGATTCAGCAGATTGGAAACACCCTCTTTGGAGAATCTGAAAAGGGACATTTTGGAGCCAATTGAAGCCTATTGGGAAAAACTATATATCCCCAGATTAAAACTAGAAAAAAATTTATCTGGGAAACTGCTCTGTGTTGTGAGTTCATCTCACAGAGGTAAAGATTTTTATTTATTTAGCAAGTTGGAAACACTCCTTTTGGAGAATCTGTGAAGGGACATTTTGGAGCCCATTGAAACCTATGGATGAAAAGGGAATACGACATTATAAAATTTAATTCAGCAGGTTGGAAATAATCTTTGTAGAGAATTCATGAATTCATATTTCGGAGCCCATTGAGGCCTTTGGGGAATAAGTGAATATCTCCAGATAAAAACTAGATAGCAACTATCTGTGAAAATTTTGTGAGGTGTGGTTTTATCTCAGAGAGGTAATCTTTCTTTTCACTCAACAGGCTGGAAACACTCCTTTTGTAGAATCCTCAAAGAGACATTTGAGAGGTCAGTAAGCCCTATGGGAAAACTGAATATCCCCAGATAAAAACTACAACGAAACTTTCTGTGAAACTGTTTTCTGATGTGTGAATTCATCTCACAGAGTTAAAACTTAATTTTGATCCAGTAGGTTGGAAACACTCTCTTAGTAGAATCTGTGAAGGGATATTTGGGAGCCCATTGAGATATACAAAATAATAATAATAATAATAATAATAATATCCATAGATGAAACTTGGAAGAAGCTACCCATGAAACTGTTTTTTGATGGGTGGATTCAACTCACAGGGTTAAACCTTTGTTTTGATTCAACTGCTTGGAAACACTCTTTTTGGAGAATCTGTGAAAGGACATTTGGGAGCCCCTTGGAGCCAACAGGGAAAAACCAAATATCCCCAGATAAAAAAAGAGGTAATCTTTGGGACTACTTCATGATGTGTGGATTCATCTCACAGAATTGAACCTTTCTTTTGACTCAGCAAGTTGGAAGCACTCTTTTTGGATAATCTACAAATGGACATTTGGGAGCCCACTGAGGCCTACGGAAACAAAACAAAACAAAATACCAGGATATCCCCAGATAAAAACTAGAAAGAAGCTATTCATGAAACTGCTTTGTGATGAGTGGATGCAAGTCACAGAAGTAAAGGTTTCATTTGAATCAGGAGGTTGGAAAAACTCCTTTTGGAGAATCTACGAAGGGACATTAATGTCCATTGGGAAAAACTGAATATCCTCAGACAAAATATAGGAAGAAGCTATCCATGAAACTGCTTTGTAATGTGTGGATTCATCTCACAGAATTAAAACTTTCTTTTGATATGGCAGGTTTCTGTGAAGGGACAATTGGGAACCCATTGAGGTCTATGGGGAAAAACTGAATATCTCCAGATAAAAACTAAAAAAAAGCTATCAGAGAAACTGCTTTGTGATGTATGGATTCATCTAATACAGTTAAACTTTGTTTTTTATTCAACAGATTAAAACATCTCTTTTTGTAGAATCTCTGAAAGGACATTTTGAAGCCCATTGAGGCCTAAGGGAAAAAAACCAAATATGCCTGATAAAACTAGAAAGAAGTTATTTGTAAAACTGTTTTTTATTGTGTTGATTCAACCCACCCAGTTAAAACTTTCTTTTGATTCAGTAGATTGGAAACAGGGTTTTTGGAGAATCTGCAAAGGGACATTTATGGGCCCATTGAGGCATATGGGGCAAAACCGAATATCCTTAGATAAAAACTATAGAAAAAAGCGACCAGTGAAACTGTATTGTGATGTGTAGATTCATGTCTTAGAGGTAAACATTTCCCTTGATTCAGCAGGTTGGAAACACTCTTATTGTAGTACCTTCAATGGGACATTTTGTAGCCCATTTAGATCTGTAGGGGAAAATCTGAATATCCCCAGATAAAAACTACAAAGAAGATATCTGTGTAATTGATTTTAGATATGTGGATTCATTTCACAGAGTTAAACCTATCTTTTGATTCACCAGGTTGGAAATACTTCTTTTGTAGAATCTGAGAAGGGATGTTTTGGAGCCCATTGTGGCCAAAGGAGAAAAATCGAATATCCCCAGATAAAAACTAGAGAAAAGCTATCTGTTAAACTGCTTTGTGATGTGTGGATTCATCTCATAGAGTTAAACATTTATTTTGATTCAGCAGGTTGGAAACACGCTTTTTTAAAAAATCTGCAAAATGATAGTTGGGAGCTTGTTGAGGCCTATTTGGAAAAACTGAATATCCCCAGATAAAAACTAGAAAGAATCTGTCTGTGCAACTTCTTTGTGATTTGTGGATTTATCTCACAGAGTTAAAACTTTCTTTTGATTCAGGAGGTTGGAACCTCTTTTTGTAGAATCTGCAAATGGAAATTTGAGAGCCCGTTGAAGCCCACAGGAGAAAACAAAATATCCCCACATCAAAACTAGTAAGAAGATATATGTGAACTCTTTTGTGATGTGTGGATTTATCTCACAAAGTTAAACCTTTCTTTTGATTCAGCAGGTTGGAAACACTATTTTTGGAATATCTATGACTGCACATGTGGGAGCCCATTGAGGCCCAGGGGGAAAATACAAATATCCCCTATAAAAACTTGAAAGAAGCTATTTCTGAAACTGCTTTCTGACGTGTGAAATTATTTCACAGAGTTAAAACTTCCTTTATACAGCAGTTGGAAACACTATTTTTGGAATATCTATGACTGCACATGTGGGAGCCCATTGAGGCCCAGGGGGAAAATACAAATATCCCCTATAAAAACTTGAAAGAAGCTATTTCTGAAACTGCTTTCTGACGTGTGAAATTATTTCACAGAGTTAAAACTTTCCTTTATACAGCAGGTTGGAAACATTCTTTTTTTAGAATACACACAGGGAAATTTTGGAGCCCATTGAGGCCTGTGGGGAACAACTGAATATCCTCAGATAAAAAGCAGAAAGAAGCTATCTGTGAAAGTACTTTGTGAAGTGTGGATTCATCTTACAGTGTTAAACCTTAATTTTGATTCAGCAGGTTGAAACCACTCTTTTAGGGGAATCTAATTTGGGATTCTCTTAGGGATATTTGGGAGTTATTGAGGCTTATGGATTAAATCTTTCTTTTGATTCAGCAGGTTGGAAACACTTGGAGAAACTGCTAAGGGACATTTGGGAATCCATTGAGGCATAGGTTGAAAAACAGGATACCCCCAGAAAAAACTATATAGAAGCTATCTGTGACACTGCTTTGTGATGTATGGATTCATCTAACAGAGCTAATGCTTTCTTTTGATTCAACAGGTTGGAAATAGTCTTTTTGAAGTAATTATCAAGGGAAATTTGGAAGGCCATCGAGTCCCATGTGGAAAAACCTTATATCCCCAGATAAAAACCAGAAAGAATCTGTGAAAGAGTTTTGTTATGTGTAAATTCATCTCACAGAAGTAAACCTTTCTTTTGATTTAGTAGGTTGGAAACACTCTTTTTGTAGAATCTGAAAAATGACTTTTGAAATCTTATTTAGGCCTGTGGGGAAAACCAAATATCTGCAGATAAAAACTAGAAAGAAGCTATCTGTGAAACTGCTTTGTGATGTGGACCTACATCTCCCAGAGTTAAACCATTCTTTAGATTCCACAGGTTAAAAATACTCTTTTGTTAGAATCCACAAAGGGACATTTGGGAACCCATTGAGGCCTATGGGGAAAAATCAAATATCCCCAGATAAAAACTTTTAAAAAGCTATCTGTGAAACTGTTTTGTGATGTGTGCATTCATCACACAGAGTTAATCCTTTCCTTTGATTCAGCAGGTTGGAAACTCTCCTTTTGGAGAAACTGTGAAGGGACATTACGGTGCCCACTGGGGCCTATGGGCAAAAATCAAATACCTCTAGATAAAAAGCAGAAGGAAGTTATCTGTGAAATTGCTTTGTGATGGGTGGATTCATCTCACAGAGAGTCAAATATCTGCTTTGATTCAGCAGGTTGGAAACACTCTTTTTGGAGAATCTGTGAAGAGACATTTTGGAGTCCATTGAAGGCTGAGGGGAAAATCAGAATATCCCTATATAAAAACTAGAAAGAATCTATCTGTGAGACTATTTTGTGATATATGCATTCATTTCACCAAGATAAACCTTTCTTCTGATTTAGCACTTTGGAAACACTCCCTATGCAGAATCTGCTAAGGGAGATTTGGAAGCCCATTGAAGCCTATGGAGAAAAACAGAATGCCACCACATAAAACCTGGTAAGAAGCCATCTGTGAAATTGATTTGGGATACATTGATTCATCTCACTGAGTGCAACCTTTCTATAGATTAAACAGTTGAAAACACTTTTTTTGAAGAATCTTTGGAGGGACATTTGGGGACACATTGAGGAATATGCAGAAAAACAGAATATCTACTGAAAAAAGTAGAAAGAAGCTACCTGTGAAATTGCTTTGGGATGGGTGGATTCATCTCACAGAGTCAAATTTTTCTATTGATTCAGCAGGCTGGAAACACTCTTTTTAGAAGGTCTTAAAAAACCATTTGACAGCATAGTAAGGTCTATGTGGAAAAACCAAATATCCCCAGGTAAAAACTACAAAGAACCTTTCTTTGAAACTGCTTTGTGATATGTGGATTCATTCAGTGTTAAACCTTTATTTTGTTTCAGCAGGTTGGAAAAACTATTTGGTAGAATCTTCAAAGAAACATTTGGGAGCTTATTTTGGCTTCTTGAAAAGAACTGAATATCCACAGATAACAAATAGAAGGAACTATCTGGGAAAGTGCTTTGTGATATGTGGATTCATATCACAGAGTTAAACGTTTCTGCTGATTCAGTAGCTTGGAAACACTCTTTTTGGAGAATCTGTGAAGAGACATTTTGGAGTCCATTGAAGGCTGAGGGGAAAATCAGAATATCCCTATATAAAAACTAGAAAGAATCTATCTGTGAGACTATTTTGTGATATATGCATTCATTTCACCAAGATAAACCTTTCTTCTGATTTAGCACTTTGGAAACACTCCCTATGCAGAATCTGCTAAGGGAGATTTGGAAGCCCATTGAAGCCTATGGAGAAAAACAGAATGCCACCACATAAAACCTGGTAAGAAGCCATCTGTGAAATTGATTTGGGATACATTGATTCATCTCACTGAGTGCAACCTTTCTATAGATTAAACAGTTGAAAACACTTTTTTTGAAGAATCTTTGGAGGGACATTTGGGGACACATTGAGGAATATGCAGAAAAACAGAATATCTACTGAAAAAAGTAGAAAGAAGCTACCTGTGAAATTGCTTTGGGATGGGTGGATTCATCTCACAGAGTCAAATTTTTCTATTGATTCAGCAGGCTGGAAACACTCTTTTTAGAAGGTCTTAAAAAACCATTTGACAGCATAGTAAGGTCTATGTGGAAAAACCAATATCCCCAGGTAAAAACTACAAAGAACCTTTCTTTGAAACTGCTTTGTGATATGTGGATTCATTCAGTGTTAAACCTTTATTTTGTTTCAGCAGGTTGGAAAAACTATTTGGTAGAATCTTCAAAGAAACATTTGGGAGCTTATTTTGGCTTCTTGAAAAGAACTGAATATCCACAGATAACAAATAGAAGGAACTATCTGGGAAAGTGCTTTGTGATATGTGGATTCATATCACAGAGTTAAACGTTTCTGCTGATTCAGTAGCTTGGAAACACTCTTTTTGGTAATCTGTGAAGGGACATTGTGGAGCCCATTGATGGCTATGATGAAAAACAGAATATCCCCAGATAGATAGTAGAAAGAAGTGATCTGTTAAACTGCTTTGTGATGTTTGGATTGATACCTAACAGTTAAACATTTCCTTTGATTCAACAGGTTGGAAACTCATTTTTTTACAGAATCTGCAAATGGACTTTTAAGAACCCGTTGAGGCCTAAAGGGAAAAACCAAATATCCCCAGAGGAAAACAAGAAAGTAGCTGTCTGAGAAACTGCTTTGCGATATGTGTATTCATGTCACAGAGTTAAAACTTTCTTTTGATTTAACAGGTGGGAATCACTCTTTTGGAGAATCTGCAAAGAACATCTGAGAGTGCATTGAGGCCTAATGTTAAAAAGCAAATGTCTCCAGATAAAAACTAGAAAGAAGTTTTCTGTGAAACTGCTTTGTTATGGATGTATTAATCTCACTATATTAAACCTTTCTTTTGATTTAGCACGTTGGAACCACCGTTTTTTGGAGAACCTGTGAATCGACATTTGGGAGTCCATTGAGGCCTATCGGGAGAAACTAAATATTCCATGATACAAACTAGAAAGAATTTGTCTGTGAAACTTCTTCATCATGTGTGGATTCATCTCACAGAGTTAATGCTTTCTTTTGATTCAGCAGGTTGGAAACCCTCTTTTTGGAGAATCTGCAAAACGACATTTGGGAGCCAGTTAAGGCCTGCAAGGAAAAACTGAACATTCCCAGATAGGCACAATAAACAAGCTAGCTGTGAAACTACTTTGTAATGTGTGGATTCATCTCACAGTGTTAAACCTTTCGTTTATTCAGCAGGTTGGAAAACCTCTTTTTGGATAATCTACTAAGGAACATTTGAAAAACCACTGAGGCCTATAGGAAGGAACCAAGTGTCCCCAGAGAAAACTAGAAAGCGCAATCTGACAAACTGCTTTATGATGTCTGTATTCATCACAGAGAGTTAAATCTTTCTTTTCAGCAGACTGGAAAAACACTTTTTGTAGGATCTCTGAAGAGACATTTGTGGGCCCATTGAGGCCTATGAATAAAACCGAATTACCCAACTAAAAACTAGAAAGAAGCTATCTGTGAAACCAATTTGTGATATTTCAATTCATCTCCAAGAGTTAAAACATTCATTTGATTCAGTAGGTTGGAAACACTCTTTTTAGAGAATCTGCAAAGACACAATAGGGAACCCATTGAGGCCTATGGAAACGAATGGAAAATCTCCAGATAAAAGCTAGAAAGAATCTATCTGTGAAACTGCTTTGTAATACGTTGATTCTTCTCACAACATTAAACCTTTCTTTTGATTCCACAGGTTGTAAACACTCTATTTGGAGAATCTGTAAAGGGACATTTTGGAGCCAATCGAAGCCTAAGGGGAAAACCAGAAAATCCCCAGGTATAAAGTAGAAAGAAACTAGATGTGAAACTGCTTTGTGATATGTAGATTCATATGACAGAGATAAACATTTCTATTCATTCAGCACATTGGAAACACTGTTTTTGGAGTATCTGCTAAAGGACATTTGATAGCTCATTGAGGTCTATGGGGAAAAACTGAATATCCTTAGATAAAAGAAAGAAACTATCTGTGAAACGGCTTTGTAACATGTGGATTCATCTCACAAAGGTAAGCCTTTCTTTTCATTCAACAGGTTGGTAACACTCCTTTTCTAGAATTTGCAAAGTGACATTTTAGAGTCAACTGAGGCCTACAGAGATAAATGCAATATCCTGAAATAAAAACTCAAAAGAATCTATTTGTGAAACTTCCTTGGGATATGTGGATTCATATCACAGAGTGAAATGTTTCTTTTGATTCCACCATTGGAAACAATGTTTCCCTACAATCTGTGAAGGGTAATTTGGGAGCCCATTTAGGCCTATAGGGAAAATCTGAATATCACCAGATAAAACTGGAATGAATCTATCTGTGAAACAGTTTTGTGATGTGTGGATTCATCTCACAAATTTAAACCTTGTTTTCATTCAGCAGGTTGGAAACACTCATTGTGGAGAATCTGCAAAGGGACATTTGGGAGCCTACTGAGGCCTATGGAGGGAAACAGAATATCCCAAGTTAAAACTAAAAAGAAGCTATCTGTAAAACTGTTTTCTGATGTGTGGATCTGTCTCACAGATTTAAACCTTTCCTTTGATCCAGCAGGTTGGAAGCACACTTTTTGGAGAATCTGAGAAGGGGCATTTTGGTGTCCATTGTGGCCATGGCATTAAACTCAATATCCTCAGATTAAAACTATAAAGAAGCTATCTGTGAAACTGCTTAGTAAAATGTGAATTCATCTCAGAGTTTAACCTTTCTTTTGATTCAGCAGGTTGGAAACACTTTTTTTGTAGAATATGCGAATGGACATTTGGGAGTCCTTTTAGGAGGTGGTTGGAAAACAGAATATCTCCAATTAAAAACTAGAAAGAAGGTATCTGTAAAATGCTTTTTGATTTATGGAATCATCTCACAGAGCTAAAACTTTCTTATCATTCAGTAGGTTGGAAACACTGTTTTAGAAGTATCTGTGAAGGGAAATTTGAGAACCAATTGTGGCATATGGGGAAAACTGAATATCCTCAGATAAAAACCAGAAAGAAGTTATTTGTGAAACTACATTGTAATGTGTGGATTCATCTCACAGCGTTAAAACTTCCTTTTGATTGAACAGACTGGAAACACTCTTTTTGGAGAATCTGTGAAGAGATGTTTGAAAGCCCGTTAGGGCTTATGGAAAAACCATATATGTTCAGATAAAAACTAGAGAAAGAAACTATCTGTGAAACTCTTTTGTGGTGTGTGAATTCATTTCACTGAGTTAAACCTTTCTTTTGATTCAGCACGTTGGAAATACTTTTTTTGTACAATGTGGGAAGGGAATATTTGGAACCATTTTAGGCCTATGGGAAAATGTCAAGATAAAAACTGGAAAGAAGCTATCTGTGAAACTGCTTTTTCATGTGTTGATTCATCTTACAGAGTTAAGCCTTTCTTTTGATTCAGCAGGTTGGAAATACTCTTTATGGATAATCTGCAAAGGGACATTTGGGAGCCTGTTGATACCTATGAAGAAAAACTGTATATCCCCAGATAAAAACTAGAAGGAATTATTTGTGAAACTGCTTTGTGATGTGTGGATTCATACTACAGTGTTAAACCATTCTTTTGATGCAGCAGCTTACACTCTTTTTGAATAATCTTTGAAGGGACTTTTGGGAGTCCTTTGAGGTCAATGGGGAAATACTGAATATCCCCAGATAGAAACTAGAAAGAAACTCTCTGTGAAACTGCCTTGTGATGTGTGGACTCAGCTCCCAGAGTTAAACCTTTCTTTTATTTCAGCAGGTTGGAAATACTCTCACTGCAGAATCTGTGAAATGACATTTGGGAGCCGACTGAAGACTATGAGGAAATACTGAATGTCCTAAAATAAAAACTAGAAAGAAGATCTCTGTGAAGCTGCTTTGTGATGTGTGGATTCATCTCAGAGAGTTAAGTATTTCTCTTGATTCAACAGATTGGACACATTCTTTGTGGAGAATCTGTGAAGACATATATTGGAGCCCTTTTAGGCATATGGATACAATGGATTATCTCCAAATAAAAACTAGAAAGAAGAGATCTGCGAAACTGCTTTGTGATGTCTGGATGCAGCTCAAATAATTAAACCTTTCTCTTGATTCAAAAGATTGGAAACATTATTTTTGCAGAATCTGCAAAGGGATATTTTGGGGTCCATTGAAGTCCATGGGGCAAAACAGAACATCCCTAGATAAAAACTAGAAAGAAGCTATCTGTGAAACTGCTTTCTGATGTGTAGATTCATCTCACAGAGTTAAATCCTTCTTTTGATTCAGCAGGCTGGAAACACTCTTTTGTAGAATCTTCAAAGGGACATTCTGTAGCCCATTGAGGCCTAGTAGCAAAACTGAATATTTCCAGATGAATACTAGATAGAAAGAAGCTATCTGTGAAACCGCTTTGTGATGTGTGGATTCATCTCACAGAGTTAAAACTTTCTTTTGATGTAACAGGTTGGAAACACTATTTTTGAAGAATATGTGAAGGACTATTTGGGACCCCATTGACGCCAAAATGAAAAACTAAATATCCCCAGAAGAAAACTTGAGAGAATTTGAAAAATCTGCAAAGGGACAATTGGAAGTCCATTGAGACCTATGGGGAAAAACCCAATATCCCAGAAAAAAAAACTAGAAAGAATCTATCAATTCAAAGTATTTGTGATGTGTGGATTCATCTCACAGGGCTAAACATTTTATTTTGATTCAGTAGGTTGGAGACACTCTTTGTGGAGACTCTGAAAATGGACATTTGGGAGATTATTGAGACCTATGAGGCAAAATTGAATATACCCTGATATAAACTGGAAAGAAGCTATATGTGAAATTATTTTTGATGCTTGGATTCATCTCAAATAGTTAAAGCTGTTTCTTAATTCAGCACGTTGGAAACACTTTTTTTATTATCTGTGAAAAGACATTTGGGAGGCCGTTGAGGTCCTTGGCAAAGAGCAGAATATCCTTAGATATAAAATAGTAGCTAATTTGAAACTGCCTTGTGGTGTGTGGATTCATGTTACAGAGTCAAACTTTTCTCTTGATTCAGCAGGATGGAAACACTCTTTTTGTGCAATTTAAAATTGGACATATGAAAGCCCATTGGTCTTATGATGATAAATGGAATGTTCTTAAATAAAAACTAGAAAGAAGTTATCTGTGAAACTGTTTTGTGATGTGTGGACTCATCACACAGAGCTTAAATTTACTTTTGATTCAGCAGGTTGGAAACATGTTTTATGGAGAATCCCTGAAGGGACATTTAGGAGCCCATGGAGACCTATGGAGACAAATCTTATATCCCTAGATAAAAACTAGAGAGAAACTGCCTGTGAAACTGCTTTGTGATGTGTGGATTCATCTCAGAAAGTTAAATCTTTCTTTTGATTCAGCAGTTTGGAAGCACTTTTGTCGAGAATCTCTGAGAAGAAATGTGGGAACTCATCAAAGCCTAAAGGAAAAATTCAAATATCCCAGATAAAAACTAGAAAGGCGTTATCCATGAAACTACTTTCTTATATGTAGATTCATCTCACAGAGTCAAACTTGTACGTAGATTCAGCATGCTCTAAACACTTTTTTGGAGCATCTGTGAAGGGACATTTAGGAGCCCATTGGGGCTTAGGGGGAAAAACCAAACATCCCCAGATAAAAACTAGGAAGAATTTATCTGTGAAACTGCTTTTTGATGTGTGGATTGATCTCACAGAGTTAAAATTTTGTCTTGATTCAGGAGGTTGGAAAAATTTTTTGGAGAATCTGCAAAGGGACATTAAAGAGCCTATTGAGGGTTATAAGGGAAAAATCAAATATTCCCTGATAAAAACTAGAAAAAAATAACCATCTGTGAAACTGCTTTGTGCTGTGTGGATTTATCTCACAAAGTAATTTTTCTTTTGATTCAACAGGTTGGAAACGCTCTGCTTGTTGAATCTGTGAAGGGATATTGTGGAGTCCTTTGAGGCCTAGGGGGCAAAACCACATATCCCAAGATAAAAACTAGAAGTAGCTTTCTGTGAATCTGCTTTGTGAAGTGTGGACTATCTCACTGAGTTAAATCATCTTTTCGATTGAGGAGGTTGAAAACCCTTGATTTGGAGGATCGACGAAGAAATGTTTGGGTGTCCATTGAGGCCTATGGAGAAGAACAGAATATCCCCAGATAGAAACTAGAAAGAAGCTATCTGTGAATCTGCTTTATGATGTGTGGATTCGTCTCACAGAGTTAAATGCTTCTTCCGACTCAGCAGGTTGGAAACACTCTTTTTGGAGAATCTACAAAAGACATTTGGGAACCCATTGAGGCCTAAGGGGAAAACTCTAATACACCCATATGAAAACTACAAAGAAGCTGTCTGCAAAACAGCTTTGTGACGTGTGGATGCATATCATAGAGATAAAAGTTTCTTTTGATTCAGCAGGTTGGAAACACTCTTTTTGAAGCATCTGCAAAAGGACATTTTGGAGCCCATTGAGGCCTATGGGGCAAAACCAAATATCCCCAGATGAAAACTAGAAAGAAGCTATTGGTGACACTGCTCTGTCATACGTGGATTGATCTCACACAGTTAAACTTTTCTTTTGATTGAGCAGGTTGGAAACACTCTTTTTGGTAAATCTGTGAAGGGACATTTCGTAGATCATTGAGGTGTACAGGGAAAAATCCAATTCCGATATAAAGACTAAGCAGAAGCTACTTGTCAAACTGCTTTGTGATGTGTGGATTCAAGTCACAGAGTGAAACCTTTCTTGTGACTCATAAGTTTGAAGACACTCTAATTGGAGAATCTGTGAAGGGCCATTTGGGAGCAAATTGAGAACTATGGTGAAAAGCAGAATATCCACAGATAAAAACGGGAAAAAAAATCTATCTGTTACAGTGCTTTGTGATGTGTGAAATCATTTCACAGAAGTAAACCTTTGCCTTGATTCAGCAATTTGCTCTTTTTGTAGGTCTATGAGGACAAACGGAATACCCCCAGATAAAAACTAGAAAAAAGTGATCTGTGAAATTGCTTTGTCATGTGTGGATTCATCCCACAGTGTTAAACCTTTCTTTTGATTCAGCAGGTTAAAACGCATTAACTGGAGAATCTGGGAATGGACTTTTGGAAGCTCATTGAGGTGTAGAAATAAAACCTAAATATACCCGGGGAGGGGGGAAGCTAGAAAGAAGCTATCTGTGAAACTGCTTTGTGTTGTGTGGATTCATCTCACAGAGTTAAACTTTTTTTGTTCCAGCAGGTTGGAGCAACTGTTTTTTGGAGAATCTGCCAAGGGACGTTTGAGAGCCTTAAGAGGCCTATAAGGAAAAACTGAATATCCTCAGATTAAAAACTATGAAGAGGATATCTGTAAAACTTCTTTGTGATGTGTAGGTTTATCTCACAGCGTTAAACCTTCTTTTTGTTTTTTGATTCAGCAGGTTGAAAACACTGTTTTTAAAAAATTGGTGAAGGGACATTTGGGAACCCATTGAGGCCTATGGAGAAAAACCAAATATCCTTAGATAAAAATTGGAAAGAAACTATCTGTGAAACTGCTCTATGATGTGTGGATTCATATCATAGTGTTAAACCTTTCTTTTGATGAAGCAAGCTGGAAACACTCTTTTCAGAGAATCTGCAAGGGACATTTTGGGGCTCATTGAGGCCTAAGGGAAAAAACCGAATATCTCCAAATAAAAACTAGAAAGAATCTATCTATAAAACTGCTTTGTGATGTGTGGATTCATCTCAGAGAGTTAAACCTTTATTTTGATTCAGCAGATTGGAAACACTCTTTGGAGAATATGAAAAGGGACATTTGGGAACTCATTGTGGTCTATTGGAAAAACTGCATATCCTCTGTTAAAACTAGAATGAAGCTATGTGTGAAACTGCTTTTTGGTGTGTGTATTCATCTGAAAGAGTTAAACCATTCTTTTGAATCACCAAGTTGGAAACACATTTTTTAGAGAAACTGCAAAGGTACATTTGAGAGTACATTGAGGCCTATGGGTAAAACAAAACGTCCCCAGATGAGAAGTAAAAAGAAACTATCTGTGAAACTGCTTTGTGATGTGTCAATTCATCTCACAAATTAAATCTCTATTTTGCTTCAGCAGTTTGGAACACTTTAATTGGAGACTTTGTGAAGGGACATTTTGGAGTCCATTGGGGCCTATGAAAGAAACCCGAATATCCCCAGATAAAAATTAAAAAGAAGATATCTGTGAAACTGCCTTGTGATATATGAATTCATCTTACAGTGTTAAAACTTTCCTTTTATTCAGGAGGTTGGAAACACTCTTTTGGAGAATTTGCGAAGGGACATTTGGGAGCCAATTGAAGCCCATGTGGAAAAACCAAACGGTATATCCCCAGACAATAATTAGAAAGAATCTACCTGTGAAATGGCTTTGTGATGTGTGGGTTCACCTCACAGAGTTAAACCATTCTTTTGATTCAGTAGGTTGAAAACATTCTTTCTGGAGAATTTTTGAAGGGACGTTTAAGAGCCCATCGAGACCTATAGGGGAAAAATGATTATACCTTAAGAAAAACTAGAAAGAAGATAGCTATGAAAATGCTTTGTGATGTGTTGATGCATCTTTCAGAGTTAAAATTTTGTATTGATTCAGTAGGTTCAAAACACTATTTTGGAGAATCTGTGAATAGACATTTGAAACTTCATTAAGGCCTCTGCAGCCAAACTGAATATCCCCAGATATAAACTAGAAAGAAGCTATCTATAAAACCGCTGTGTGATGTGTGGCTCTATCTCACAGAATTTAACCTTTCTTTTGATTCAGCACGTTGGAAACACCCATTTTAATGAATCTGCAAAGGGACATTTGGAAGACCATTGAGGTCTATGGGAAAAACTGAGTATATTAAGATAAAAATGAGAAAGAAGCTATCTGTGAAATTGCTGTGTGTTACATGGCCTCATCTCACAGAGTTATCAATTTGCTTTCATGAAAACATTTTTCTAGAGGACCTACAAAGAAACATTGTGAACCCATCATGTCTACTAAAAAAAACCCTGAATACCCCTAGATGAAAACTAGGAAGAAGGTATCTATGAACTGCTTTTTGATGTGTTGATTCAAATCACAGAGCTAAACCTTTCTTTTGATTATGCAGGTTAGAAACACTCTTTTTGGAGAATCTGCCAAGGGACATTTGGGAACCATTGAGACGTACGGGGCTTAACGAATTATTCCTAGATAAAAACAAGAAAGAAGCTATCTGTGAAACTTCTTTGTGATACGCGAATTCATCTCAGAGATTTAAACTTTTCTTTTGATTCAGGAGGTTGGAAACACCCTTTTTAAAGCATCTGAGAAGAGACATTTGGAAGCCATTGAAATCTATAGGAAAAATTCGAATATACCCAGATAAAAACAAGAAAGAAGCTATCTGTGAAATTTCTTTCTGATATATATTCATCAAACAGAGTTAATTTTTTTTTTTGATTCAGTACATTGGAAACACTTTTATTGAAGGATCTGTGAAGAAACATTTTGGAGCCCATTGTGACCTATAAGTAAAAACTGAATATCCCCAGATAAAAACTAGAAGAAGCTCTCTGTGGAACTGCTTTATGATGTGTGGATTCATCTCACAGAGTTAAACCTTTGTTTTGATCCAGCCGGTTGGAAACACTCTTTTTGTAGAGTCTGAAAAGGGACATTTGGGAGGCCACTGAGGCCTAAAAGTAAAAACCGAATGTCCCCAGAAAAAAACTAGAATAAAAGCTATCTGTGAAACTGCTTTGTGATGTGTGGATTCATCTGACAGAGTTTAACTTTACGTTTGATCCAGCAGGTTAGAAACACTCTTTTTTCAGAATATGTGAAGGGACATTTGGGAGCCCATTTAGGTCTATGTGGAAAAATTGAATATCCAGGGATAAAACCTAGAAAGAAGATATCTGCGCACATGCTTGTGATGCATGGATTTACCTCACAGAGTTAAACCTTTCTTTTGATTCAGCAGTTTGTAAACACCCTAGAGTATCTGCGAAGGGACTTTGGGAGCCCCTTGAAACCTATGGAGAAAAATTAATATCCCCACATAAAAATTAGAAATAAGAGATCTATGAAACTGTTTTGTGTTGTGTGGATTGATTTCAACATAGGTAAACCTTTCTTGGATTCAGTAGGTTGGAAATACTCTTTTTGTGGAATCTGTGAAGGCATATTTGGAGCCCCTTTGGGCCTATAGGTAGAAACAGCATATCGCCAGATAAAATCTAGAAAGAAGCTGTCTGTGAAACTGCTTTGTGATATGTGGCTTTATCTCAAAGAGTTAAAACTTTTTTTGATTCAGCAGGTTGTATACACTCTTTTTAAAGAATGTGCAAAGGGAAATTTGGGGGCCCAATGAAACCTATGGGAAAAAATGGAATATCCATGATAAAAACTAGAAAGAGGCTATCTGTGAAACTGCTTTTTGATATGTTGACTCATCTCACATAGTTAAATCTTTCTTTGTATTCAGCAGGTTGGAAACACTCTTTTTACAGACTCTGCGAAGGGATATTTGGGAACCAATGAGGCCAAACTGGAAAAATGAAATGTCCCCAGAAAAAAGCTTGAGAGATGTTATCTTTGAAGCTGATTTCTGATGCCTGGATTCATCTCACAGCATTATACCTTTCTTTTAATTCAGCAGGTTGGAAATATTCTTCTATTTAAAACTTTCTTTTGATGCTGCAAGTTGGAACAAGTCTTTTTGAAGAATCTATTATGGGACATTTTTGAGTCCATTGAGTCATATGGGGAAAAACTGAATATCCCCAGATAGAAACCAGAAAGAAGCTTTCTTTGCAAATGCTTTTTGATGTTTGGATTCATCTCACAGAGTCAAACTTTTCTTTTGATTCAGTAGGTTGATAAGACTTTCTTTTTGAGACTTTAGAAGGGACATTTTGGAACCTACAGAAGCCTATGGGGAAAAACCGAATATTCCCATACAAACCTAGAAAGAAGCTGTCTAAAACACTGCTTTGTGATATGTAGATTCATCTAACAGAGTTTAAACTTTCTCTCGATTAATCAGGTTGAAAACACTCTTATTGGAGAATCTGAAAGGAAAGATTTTTGAGCCCTTTGAGGCCTATAGGGCAAAGTCAAATATCCCCAGTTAAAAACTAGAAAGAAGCAATCTTTGATACTTCTTTGTGATGTGTGGATTCATCTCATAGAGTTAAACCTTGCTTTTGGTTCAACAGGATGGAAATGCTCTTTTTGGAGAGTTTGTGAAAGGAAATTTGGGAACCCATTGATGCCTATGGGGGAAAAAAAACTTCCCCAGATAAAAACTAGAAAGAAGTTGTCTATAAAACTACTTGTGATGTGTGGATTAACCTCACAGAGTTAAACATTTCTTGCTTTCAGCAGGTTGGCAACAACTTCTGGATAACATGCAAAGGGACGTATGGTAGCCCATTGAGGCCTATTGGGAAAAACAGAATATCTCCATAAAAGAACTATAAGGAAGCTTTCTGTGAGACTGCTTTGTGATGTTTGGATTCATCTCATAGAGTAAAACCTTTCTTATGATTGAGCAGTTTGGAAACACTCTTATCATAGAATCTGTGAAGAGACATTTGGGAGCCCACTGAGTCCTATAAGGTAAAAACAACTGTCACCAGAAGAAAACTAGAAAGAAGTGATTTATTAGCCTGCTTTGTGATGTGCAGATTCACCTCACAGAATTAAACTATTATTTTGAATCAGCAGGTTGTAAATACTCTCTTGGAGCAGCTGCAAAGGGATATTTGGTGGCCATTGAAGCCTACAGGGCAAAATGGATTATCCCCAGATGAAAACTAGAAAGAAGCTATCTATGAAATTGGTTTGTGATGTGTGGCTTCATCTCACAGAGTTAAGCCTTTCTTTTGATTCAGCAGGTTAGATACAGTATTTTTTTGAGAATCTGTGAAGGGATGTATGAGAATCCACTAGGCCTAAGGGGCAACATCGAGTATTCCCTGATAAAAAGTAAAAGGAAGATATCTTGAAACTGCTTGTGGTGTGTGGGTGATCTCATGGAGAAAAGCTTATTTTGATTCAACAGGTTAGAAAGACACCTTTTGGAGAATCTGTGAGGAAATACTTGGAGCCCATTAAGGCCTATCTGGAAGAGCCGAATATCCCCAAATAGAAACTAGAAAGAAGCTATCTGTGAAACTGCTTTGTGATGTGTGGATTAATCCTACAGAGTTAAAACTGTCTTTTGATTCAGCAGTTGGAAACACTCTATTTGAGAAATCTGTGAGGGGACTTTTCAGAGCCCATTGAGGCCTACTGGAAAAAAGCAGATATTCCTCAGAAAAACTAGGAAGAAGCTATCTGTGATACAGCTTTATGATGTGTGGATTCATCTCACAGAGCTAAATTATTATTTTTATTATTCAGGAGGGAAACACTCTTTTTGGAAAATCTGAGAAGGGAAATTTGGGATCTCATTCAGTTTTATGGGGGAAAAGTGAACATCCCCTGATTAAACCTAGAAAGAAGGTATGTGTGAAACTGTACTGTAATGTGCGGATTTATCTAAAAGAATTAAACATTTCCTTTGATCCAGCAAGTTGGAAACACTCTTTTGGGAAAATCTGTGAAAGGATATTTGAGAACTTATTAAGGTCTATGGGGAAAAACTGAATGTCCCCAGATTAAAACTACAAATAAGCTATCTGTGAAACTGCTTATTGATGTGTAGATTTATCTCACAGAGTTTAACCTTTATTTTGATTCAGAAGGTTGAAACACTCTTTTTGGAGAATTTGTGAAAGGACATTTGGGAGCCAATTGAGGCCTATGGAGAAAAATTAAATAGACCCAGATACAAACCAGAAAGAAGTTATCTCTGAAACTGCTTTGTGATGTGTTGGTCCATCTCACAGTGTTAAACCTTTCTTTTAATTCAGCAGGTTGGAGACACTCTTTTTGGACAGTCTGCAAAGGGATACTTGAAAGCACATTGAGTTTTATGGGAAAAAAAAACTGAATATCCCCAGATAAAACCTAGAAAGGAGGAATCTTTGAAACTTCTTTGTGATGTGTGGATTCATCTCAACATTAAGATTCTTTTGATTCAGCAGGTTGGAAACACTCTTTTTAAGAATCTGCCAAGGAACGTTTGGGAGCCCATTGAGGAATATATGGAAAAAACCAATATTCCCTGATAAAAACTGGAAAGAAGTTATCTGTGAAACCACTTTGTGATATGTGGATTCATCTCACATAATTAAACATTTATTGTTATTCAACACTTTGAAAACACTCTTTTTGAATAATCTGCAAAGGGACATTTAAGAGTCTATTGAAGCCTATGGGGAAAAACTGAATAACCCCAGACAAAAAGTAGAAAGAAGCTGTCTGTGAAACTGCTCTGTGATGTGCGGATTCATCTCACAGATTTAAAACTTTCCTTTGATTCAGCAGGTTAGAAACACATTTTCTGGAGAATCTGCAAAGGTACATTTAGGCACCCATTGTGTTCTATAGGAAAAAGCAAAATATCCCAAGATAAAAACTAGAAAGATGCTATCTCTGAAACTGCTTTCTGTTGTGCAGATGCATCACACAGAGTGAAAACTTTATTTTGAATCAACAGGTTACAAACACTCTTTTTAAGAATCTGTGAAGGGACATTTGGGATCCCCTTGAGGCCTATGGAAAAACAGAATATCCAAAGATAAAAACTAGAAGGAAACTGTCTTTGAGACTGCCTTGTGATGCCTGGATTCATCTCACAGCATTAATCTTTCTTTTGATTCAGCAGGGAGGAAACATTATTTTTGGAGAATCTGCAAAGGGACATTTGGGAGACCATTGAGGTCTATAGGAAAAAAACAAATATCCTAAGATAAAAACAAGAAGGAAGCTATCTGTGAAAGGATTTTGTGACATGTGAATTAATCTCACAGAGTTAAACCATTCTTTTGATTCAGCAGGTTTGAAACACTCTTTTTGGAGACTCTACAAAGGGACATTTGGAAGCCCATTGAGGCCTATGGGTCAAAACCAATATCCTGAGATAAAACTAGAAAGAAGCTCTTTGTGAAACTATTTTGTGATGTGTTGATTCATATCACAGAGTTAAACATTTCTTTTGGTTCACCAGGTTGGAAACTCTTTTTGCAGAATCTGTGAAAAGACATTTAGGAGCCCATTGAGGCCTATGAGGCAAAATCGAATATCCTCTCCCCAAAAAATCTAGTAAGAAGCTATTTTGGAAGCGGCTTTGTGATGTGTGGATTCATCTCACAGAGTTAAACATTTCTTTTGTTTCACAAGGTTGGAAACAGTCTTTTTGGAGAACCAGCGAAGAGACATTTAGGAGCCCGTTGAGGCCTTTAAGGAAAAACAAATATCCCCAGATAAAAACTGGAAAGAAGCAACCTGTGAATCTGCTTTGTGATTTTTGGATTCACCTCACTGAGTTAAACCTTTCTTTTGATTCAGCAGTTTGGAAACACTCCTTGGAGAATCTGCAAAAAGACATTTTGTAGCCCATTGACATTTATGGAGAAAAAGCTAATATATCCAAATAAAAACTAGAAAGAACCTATCTGTGAAACTGATTTGTGATGTGTGGATTCATTAGAGTTAAACATTTCTTTTGTTTTAAAAGTTTGGAAACACTCTTTTTGAGATTCTGCAAGAGGACATTTCAGAACCCATTGAGGCTTAGGTGCATAATTGAATGTCCACAGATAACAACTAGAAAGAACATATCTGTGAAACTGCATTTTGATGCATGAATTCATCTCACTGAGTTAAGTATTTCTTTTGATTCAGCAGGTTTGAAACACTCTTTTTGGTGAATCTGTGAAAGGACATTTAGTAGCCCATTGAGGCTTATGGGCAAAAACAGAATATTCTCAGATAAAAATGAAAAAGAAACTGCAAAACTGCCTTTTGATTAATGGATTCATGTCACAGAGTTATACCTTTCTTTCGATTCAGCAATTTGGAAAAAATCTTTTTGGAGAATCTGCAAGAGACAATTAGGAGTCCATTGAGGCCCATGAGGAAAAACTAAACATCCCCAGATGAAAATTAGAAGGAAGCTGTCTTTGAAACTGGTTTGTTATGTGTGGATTCATCTCACAGAATTGACCCTTTCTTTTGATTCAGCATGTTGGAAACACTCTTTCTGGAGAATCTGCAAAGGGACACTTTGGAGCCCATTGAGTCATATGGGGAAAAACCAAATATCCCCTGATTGAAACTATGAAGAAGCTATCTGTGCAACCACTTTGTGATGTTTGGATTCATCTCACAGAATTAAACTTTTCTTTTAATTCAGCAGGTTGAAAACACTCTTTTTGAGACTTTGTGAAGGCACATTTCGGAGCCCATTGAAGCCTGTGAGGAAAAACCTGAATATCCTTATACAAACCTAGAAAGAAGGTGTCTTAAAAAATGGTTTGTGATAGGTACCTTCATCTCACAGAATTTGACATTTCTCTTTATTCATCAGGTTGAGAACACTCTTACTGGAGAATCTGCAAAGCAACATTTGGGAGCCCTTTCAGGCCAATGGGAAAAAGCCAAATATCCCCTTTTAAAAACTAGAAAGAAAGAATATTTAAACTGCTAGGTGATGTATGGATTCATCTCATGGTTAAAAATTCTTTTTATTCAACAAGTTGGAGAAACTGTTTGTGTAGAATCTACAAAGAAACTTATGTGAGCCTATTGAGGCCAACTGGGGAAAAAAACCAAATATCCCCAGATAAAAACTAGAAAGAAGTTACTTGTGAAACTGCTTTGTGATGTGTGGATTTATCTGACAGAGTTAGACCATTCTTTTGATTCAGCGGGTTGGAAACACTCTTTAGGATAATTGGTGAATGGACATTTGGGAGCCCTTTTAGGTCTAAATGGAAAAAGTGCAGAACTCCTAATAAAAAGTAGAATGAAACTATCTACGAAACTGCTTTGTGATGTGTGGATTTACCTCACAGATTTAAACCTTTCTTTTGTTTCAGCACTTTGAACACACTCTTTTTGGAGAGTCTGTGGAGGGAAATTTGGGAGTCCATTGAGGCCTATGGGGAAAAACCAAATTTTGCAGACTGATACTAGTGAGTAGCTGGCTACTAAACTACTTTATGATGTCAGGAATTATCATCTCATAGAGTTACCCCTTTCCTTTGATTCAGCAGAATGGAAACACTCTTTTTGGAGTATCTGTGAAAGGGCATTTTGTAGTCCATTGACGCCTATGGGACAAAACCGAGTAGTCCCTGATAAAAAGCACAAAGAAGATACATTGAAACTGCTTGTAATGTGTGATTTATCTCACAGAGGTAAAGCTTTCCTTTGATTCAACAGGTTAAAAAGACTCTTTTTGGAGAATCTGTGAGGCAATTTTTGGGAGCCCATTAAGGCAACTGGAAAGAAGCTATCTGTGAAACTGCATTGTTATGTGTGGGTTCATCTCACAGTGTTAAAACTATCTTTTAAATCAGCAGTTTGGAAACACTTTTTTTTGGAGTTTCTGCAACAGGAAATTTCAGAGCCCATTGAAATCTATGGGGAAAAATCGAACATTTCCTGATAAAAGCAAGAAAGAATCTATGCGTAAAACTGCTTTGCGATGTGTGGATTCATCTCGAAAAGGTAAATATTTCTTTTGATTTGGCAGGTTGGGAACACATTTTTTGGTGAATTTTTGAAGGAACATTTGGGAGACAATTGAAGACTTTGGGGAAAAGCTGAATATCCCCAGATAAAAACTACAAGAAAGCTATCTGCAAAACTATTTTGTGATGTGTGGATTCATCTCACAAAGTTTAACCTTTCCTTTGATTCAGCAGGCAGAAAACACTCTTTTTGCAGAATCTGTGAAAAGACATTTTTGAGCCGATTGAAGTGTATGTGGCAAAATTGGATATCCCCAGATAAAAACTAGAAAGAAGCCATCTGTGAAACTGCTTTGTGATGTTTGGATTCATCTCACAGATTTAAAGCTTTCTTTTGATTCAGCAGGTTCTAAACACTCTTTTTGGAGAATCTGAAAAGGGACATTTTGGAGCACATTGAGTCCTTTGGGGAAAAGCAGAATATCCCCAGATAGAAACTAGAGAGAAGATGTATGTGAAAATGCTTTGTGATGTGTGGATTCCTCTCTCAGAGATAAAACATTCTTTTGATTCATCAGGTTGGAAACACCATTTTTGGAGAATTGCTAAAGAAACATTTGGGAGCCCACTGGGGCCCATGGGGAAAAGCTGAATATCTGCATAGAAAAAGTAGAATGAGGCTTTCTGTGAAACTGCTTTGTGATGAGTGGATTCCTCCCAGAGTTTAAACTTGGTTTTGATTTAGCAGGTTAGAAACAATCTTTTGGGAGAATTTGTGAAGGGACATTTGGGAGGCCACTGAGGCCTATGGTGAAAAACCAAACAACCACAGAAAGAAAAGTAGAAAGAAGCTATCTATGAAACCGTGTGGACTCTTCTCAAAGAGTTAAACTGTTCTCTTGATTCAGCAGATTGGAAATACTCCTTTTGGAGAATCTGTGAAGGGATATTTGGTAGCCCATTGAGGCCTATGGGGAAAAACCAAACATCCCCATATAAAAACAAGAAAGAAGCTATCTTTGAAACTGCTTCCTGATGTATTGATTAATCACACAGAGTTAAACCTTTCTTTTGATTCAGGAGGTAGGAAACACTGTTTGGAGAATCTGGAAGGGACATTTTAGAATCCATTGAAGTTTATGGGACAAAATCGAATATCCCCAGATAAAAACTAGAAAGACGTTCTCTGTGAAACTGCTTTGTGATATGTGGATTCATCTCACTGAGTAAAACCTTTCTTTTGAGTCAGCAGGTAGAAAACATTCTTTTGGATAATCTGCAAAGAGGTATTTTGGAGCCCATTGATGCCTATGGAGAAAAACCTAACATCACCAGATACAAACTAGACAGAGACTATCTTTGAAACAGCTTTATAATGGGTGGATTCATCTCACAGTAAGACCTTTCTTTTCATTCAGCAGGTTGGAAACACTCTTGTTTGAGAATCTGTGAAGGGACATTTGGGATTCCATTGAGTCCTATAGGGAAAAATCAAACCTCCCCTGATTAAAACTAGAAGATGCTATGTGTGAAACTCTTTTGTGATGTGTGGTTTCATCTCAAAAGGTAAATCTTTATTCTGATTCAGTAGGTTGGGACAACTCTTTTTATTGAATTTTCGAAGGGACATTTGGGAGACCACTGAAGACTTTGGGGAAAAGCTTAATATCCCCATATAAAAACTACAAGGAGGGTATCTGTAAAACTACTTAGTGATGGGTGGATTCATCTCAGAGTTTAACCTTTTCTTTGATTCAGAAGGTAGAAGACAGTCTTTTTGCATAAACTGTGAAAAGACATTTTTGAGCCCAAAATACGCGGCAAAATTGAACATCCCCAGATAAAAACTAGAAAGAAGCTATCTGTGAAACTGCTTTGTGATGTTTGGATTCATCTCACAGAGTTAAACCTTTCTTGTGATTCAGCAGGTTGTAAACACTCTCTTTGGAGAATCTGTAAAGGGACATTTGGGAGCCCTTTGAGACCAATGGGGAAAAATCCAATATGCTCAGATGAACACTAGAAAGAAGCTATCTGTGAAACTGCTTTGTGATTTGTGGAATCATCTCACAGAGTTAAAACTTTCTTTTGATTCAGCAGGTTGGAAACACTCTTTTTGGAGAATCTACGAATCCACAAAAAGACATTTTGGAACACATTGAGGTCAATGAGGAAAAACAGATTATCCCCAGATAGAAACTAGAGAGAGGCTATTTGAGAAATTACTTTGTGATGTATGGATTCATCTCACAGAGATAAAACATTCTTCAGATTCATCAGTTTGCAAATGCTCTTTTTGGAGAAATAGTAAAGAAATATTTGGGAGCCCATTGAGGCCTATGTGGAAAAACCTAATATCTCCAGATATAAACTAGAAAGAAGCTACCTTTGAAACAACTTTGTAATGTGTGCATTCATCTCAGAGTTAAACCTTTATTTTGATTCAGCAGGTTGAAAACACTCTTTTTGATACTCTGCAAATTGACATTTTGGAGTCCACTGAGGACTCTGAAGAAAAATAAAATATCCCCAGATCAAAACTAGAAGGAAGATATCTGTGAAACTGCTTTGCGATGTGTGGATTCATCTCCCAGAAATAAAACATTATTTTGATTCATCAGTTTGGAAACACTCTTTTTGAAGAAATGGTGAAGAAGCATTTAGGAGTCCATTGAGTCCTATGAAGAAAAGCTGAATATCCACAGAGAAAAAGTAGAATGAGGCTCTCTGTGAAACTGCCTTGTGATGTGTGGGTTCCTCCCACAGAGTTTAGACTTCATTATGATTTAGCAGATTGGAAACATTCCTTTTGGAGAATCTGTGAAGGGAAATATGGGTACCCATTGAGGTCTATCAGGAATAAGTGAACATCACCAGAATAAAAATAAAAAAGAAGCTATCTTTGAAACTGCTTTCTAATGTTTTGATTCATCACACAGAGTTAAGCCTTTATTTTGATTCAGTAGGTTGGAAACACTCTTTGGAGAATCTGAAAGGGACATTTTAGAACCCATTGAAGTTTATGGGACAAAGCTGAATATCTCCAGATAAAAACTAGAAAGAATTTATCTGTGAAATTGCTTTCTGATATGTGGATTCATCTCACAGAGTTAAACCTTTCTTTTGGGACAGCAGGTAGAAAACATTCTTTTGGAGAATCTACAAAGGGATATTTTAGAGCCCATTGAGGCCTATGGGGAAACCCTAATAGCCCTCAATAAAAACCAGAAAGAAGCTATCTTTGAAACAGCTTTGTAATGTGTGGATTCATCTCACAGAGGCAAACCTTTATTTTGATTCAGCAGGTTGAAAACATTCTTTTTCAGAAACTGCAAAGGGACGTTTGAGATCCCATTGCAGATTATGAAGAAAAAAAATTCCCCAGATGAAAACTAGAAGGAAGATATCTGTGAAACTGCTTTGCGATGTGTGGATTCATCTCCCAGAAATAAAACATTATTTTGATTCATCAGTTTGGAAACACTCTTTTTGAAGAAATGGTGAAGAAGCATTTAGGAGTCCATTGAGTCCTATGAAGAAAAGCTGAATATCCACAGAGAAAAAGTAGAATGAGGCTCTCTGTGAAACTGCCTTGTGATGTGTGGGTTCCTCCCACAGAGTTTAGACTTCATTATGATTTAGCAGATTGGAAACATTCCTTTTGGAGAATCTGTGAAGGGAAATATGGGTACCCATTGAGGTCTATCAGGAATAAGTGAACATCACCAGAATAAAAATAAAAAAGAAGCTATCTTTGAAACTGCTTTCTAATGTTTTGATTCATCACACAGAGTTAAGCCTTTATTTTGATTCAGTAGGTTGGAAACACTCTTTGGAGAATCTGAAAGGGACATTTTAGAACCCATTGAAGTTTATGGGACAAAGCTGAATATCTCCAGATAAAAACTAGAAAGAATTTATCTGTGAAATTGCTTTCTGATATGTGGATTCATCTCACAGAGTTAAACCTTTCTTTTGGGACAGCAGGTAGAAAACATTCTTTTGGAGAATCTACAAAGGGATATTTTAGAGCCCATTGAGGCCTATGGGGAAACCCTAATAGCCCTCAATAAAAACCAGAAAGAAGCTATCTTTGAAACAGCTTTGTAATGTGTGGATTCATCTCACAGAGGCAAACCTTTATTTTGATTCAGCAGGTTGAAAACATTCTTTTTCAGAAACTGCAAAGGGACGTTTGAGATCCCATTGCAGATTATGAAGAAAAAAAATTCCCCAGATGAAAACTAGAAGGAAGATATCTGTGAAACTGCTTAGTGATGTGTGGATTCGTCTCACAGACTTAAACTTTTCTTTTCATTCAGCAGGTTGGAAACACTCTTTTTTGAGAATCCGTGAAAGGACATTTGGGAGCCCATTGAGACCTATAGGGAAAAATTGAACATCTCCTGATGAAAGCTGGAAAGAAGTTATGTGTGAAACTGCTTTGTGATGGGTGGATTCCTCTCAAAAAAGAAAATATTTCTTTTTATTCAGCAGATAGTAAAACTCCTCTTTGAGAATCTGTGAAGTGAAGGGCATTTGGGAGCCCATTGAGACCTTTAGGGAAAATCGAACATCCCCTTATAAAAGCTAGAAAGAAGCTATGTGTGAAACGGCTTTGTGACGGGTGGATTCATCTCAAAAAGGTAAACCTTTCTTTTGATTCAGCAGGTTGGGGACACTCTTTTTGATGAATTTGCAAAGGGATATTTGGGAGACCACCGAGGACTTTGGGGAAAAGCTGAATATCCCCAGATAAAAACTACAAGGAAGCTATCTGTAAAACTGTTTTGTGACGTGTGAATTCATCTCGCAGAGCTTAACTGTTCCTTTGTTTCAGCACGTAAAAAACCACTCTTTTTGCAAAATCTGCAAAAAGACATTTTTCAGCCCGCTGAGTCACATGTGACAAAAATGAATATCCCCAGATAAAAACTAGAAAGAAGCTATCTGTGAAACTGCTTTGTGATGTTTGGATTCATCTCACAGAGCTAAACCTTTCTTGTGACACAGCCGGTTGCAAACATTCTTTTGGAGAATCTGTGAAGGGACATTTGGGAGCCCTGTGAAGCCAATGGGGAAAAATTGAATACGCTCAGATAAAATCTAGAAAGAAGCTATCTGTAAAACTGCTTTGTGATTTGTGAATTCCTCTCACAGAATTAAACCTTGCTTTTGATTCAGCAGGTTGGAAATACTCTTTTTGGAGAATTGCAAAAAGACATTTGGGAGCCCATTGAGGCTTATGGGGAATATCTGAACATCCCCCGATAAAAACAAGAAAGACGCTATCTGTCGATCTGCTTTGTGATATATTGATTCGTCCCACAGATTTAAACATTTCTTTTGATTCAGCAGGTTGGAAACAGTGTTTGGAGAATCTGGAAGAAACATTTCGGAGTCCATTAAGATTCATGGGACAAAACTGAATATCCCCAAATAACAACTAGAAAGAAACTCTCTATGAAACTTCTTTATTGTATGTGGATTCATCTCACAGAATTAAACTTCTCTTTTGAGTCATCAGATAGGAAACACACTTTTAAGGAATGTGCAAAGAGATATTTCAGAGCTCATGAAGACCTATGGGGAAAAACCTAGTATCCCCAGTAAATAATAGAAAAAAAAACTACCTTTGAGGGAGCTTTGTAATGTGTAAATTTATCTCACAGAGGTAAACTTTTTTTAAATGTAGCAGGTTCAAAACACTATTTTTGAGAATCTGTGAAGGGATATTTAGGAGCCCATTGAGGACTATGAAGGAAAAATAAACATCTCCAGATAAAACTAGAAGAAATATATCTGTGAAACACTTCGTGACGTGCGGATTCATCTCGCAGATTTAAACGATTATTTTCATTCAGCAAGTTGGAGTACTATGTTTTGAGAATCTGTGAAGAGATATTTGTAAGCCCATTGATACCTACAGGGAAAAATTGAACATCCCCTGATAAAAGACAGGAGGAAGATATGAGTGAAACTGCTTTGTGGTGTGTGGATTCATCTCAAAGAGGTAAATCTTTCTTTTGAATCATCAGGTTAGGAACACTCTTTTTGTTGAATTTGCAAGGGGACATTTGGGAGACCCTTGAGGACTTTGGGGAAAAACTGAATATCACCAGAAAAAAATGACAAAGAAGTTATCGGTAACAACTTTGTAATGTTTGGTTTGATCTCAGAGTTTAACCTTTCATATGATTCAGAGGGTAGAAAACGCTTTCTGCAGAAACCGGAAAACGATATTTTTGAGCCCATTGAGATGTATGTGGCAAAATTGAATATCTCCAGATAAAAACTAGAAAGATGATATTTGTGAAACTGCTTTGTGATATGTGGATTCATCTCACATAATTATACCATTCTCTTGATTCAACAGGTTGGAAACACTATTTTTGGAGAATCGGTAAAGGAACATTTGGGAACTATTTGAAGCCTATGCGGAAAAACTGAATATACCCAGATAAAAACTGGAAAGAAGGTGTCTGTGAAACTGCTTTGTGATGTGCGGATTCTTCTTGCAGAATTAAACCTTTCTCTTGATTCAGCAGATTGGAAACACTTCTTTTGGAGAATCTGTGAAGGGAGATTTGGGAGCCCATAGAGGCCTATTCAGAAAAACTGAACATCCTCAGATAAAAACAAGAAAGAAGTTATCTGTGAAACTACTTTGTGATGTATTGATTCCTCTCACAGATATTTACCTTTCTTTTCATACAGTAGAATGGAAACACTTTTTTTTGGAGAATATGTGAAAGGACCTTCAGAAGCCCATTGAGGCCTATGGGCAGAAATGGAGTATCCCCAGATAAAAACTGGAAAGAAGCTATCTATGAAATGCTTTGGGATATGTGGATCCTTTTCAAAGATATAAACCTTTCTTTTGATTCGTCAGTTGGGAAACACCCTTTGTGGAGAATCTCTGAGGGGATATTAGGGACCCCATTGTGGCCTCTGAGGCAAAACTGAAAATCCCCAGATAAAACTAGAAAGAAACCATCCATAAAAGTGCTTTGTGATGTGTGGATGAATCTCACATAGTTAAACCATTCTTTGGATTCAACAGTTTGGAAGCAGTCTTTATAGAGAATCTGCAAAGGGACATTTGGGAGCCATTAGAAGCCTATGGAGATAATAAAAAATCCCAGATAAAAACTATTAAAAGCTACCTGTGAAGCTGCCTTGTGATGTGTGGATTCATCTCACAGACTTAAAATTTTCTGTTGATTCAGCAGGTTGGAAACTGTCTTATTGGAGAATCATCAAAGGTACATTTCAAAGCCCATTGATGCCTATTGGGAAAAACTCAGTATCCTTAAATAAAAACGTGAAAGAAGCTATCGGTGAACCTGATTTGTGATGTGTGTATTCACCCCTCAGAGTTAAACCTTTGTCTTGATTAGCTGATTGGAAACACTCTTCTTGGTGAATCTAGGTGTCCATTGTTGCCTATGGGGAAAAACAGAATATCTCCAGATAAAACTAGAAGGAAGCCATCTCTGAAAGTTATTAGTGATGTGTGGATTCATCTCACAGAGTTAAACCTTTCTTTTGAATCAACTGGCTGGAAACACTCTTTTTGGAGAATCTGTGAAGGGACAATTGGGAACCCATTGAGGCATATAAAAAAATACAGTATATCCCCACCTAAAAATTAGAAAGAAGCTATCTGTGAAACCGCTTTGTGATATGTGGATTCATTTCACAGACTTAAACATTTCTTTTGATTCAGCAGGTAGGAAACACTCTTTATGGAGAACTTTGAAGGGACTTTTGGGAGCCCATTGTGGCCTAAGGGGAAAAGCTGAATATCCCCAGATAAAGCTTAGAAAGAGGCTATCTGTTAAACTGCTTTGTGATGTGTGGATTCATCCCATGGAGGTAAACCTTTTTTTGATTCAGCAGTTTGGAAAAACTCTTTTTGGGAAATCTGTAAAGGTACATTTTGGAGCCCATTGAGGCCTACAAGAAAAAAGCTGAATATCCTTAGATTAAAACTGGAAAGTAACTATCTGTGGAACTGCTTTTTGATGTGTGGATTCATCTCACATCATTAAGATTTCCTCTTGATTCAGCAGTTTGGAAACTCTCTTTTCAGAGAATGTGTGAGGGGATATTTTGGAGCCCATTGAGGCCTAAGAATAAAACCTGATATCCCCAGATAAAAACTCAAATAAGCTATCTGTGAAACTACTTTGTGATGCGTGGATTCGTCTCAGAGAGTTAAACAATTCTTTTGATTCAGCAGGTTGGAAACACTTTTTGGACAATGTATGAATGGACATTTGGGAATCCATGTGGCTTAGGGAAAAAAAAACTAAAATCCTTATAATAAGAACTAAAAAGATGCTATCTGAGAAATTGTGATGTGTGAATTCTTCTCAAAAATGTAAACTTTTCTTTTGATTCAGCAGGTTGAAACACTCTTTTTAGAGAATCTGCAAAAGAACATTTGGGATCCCATTGAGGCCTATTGGGGAAAAGTGAATATCTTAAGGTAGAAACTTGGAAGAATCTATGGGTGAAACTGATGTGATGTGAGGATTCATTGGACAGAGTTAGAATATTCTTTTGATTCAGCAGGTTGGAACCACTTTTTTCTGGAGAATGTATGAAAGAACATTTCGGAGCCCTTTGAGGACTCTGGGGAAAAAGCAAACATCCCCGATGAAAACTAAAAAAGAAGCTATCTGTGAAACTGCTTTGTGATATGTGGATTCGTGTCATACAATTAAAACTGTCTGTGATTCCTCAGGTTGGAAACACTGTTTTTGGAGGATCTGCGAAGGAACATTAAGAGACCATTGACACTTATGGTGAAAAATCGAATATTCCCAGATAAAACTAGAAAGAAGCTATCTGTGAAACTGCTTTGTGAGTCATAAATTTATCACACAGAGTTAAAACTTAATTTTGATTACATAGGTTAGAAACACTATTTTTGGAGTCTCTGATAAGGGACATTTGGGATCCCTTTGGGGCTTATGGAGAAAACCCAAATATCCTCAGATAAAAACCAGAAGGAAGTTATCTATGAAACTGCTTTGTGATGTGTAGATTTATCCCACAGAGTTAAACCATTCTTTTGCTTCAGCATGTTGTAAACACTCTTTTTGGAGAACCTACAAAGAGACATTTGGGAGCCCATTGAGGTCTATGGGAAAAAATGAGTATTGCCTGATAAAAAGTAGAAAGAAGCCATCTGTGAAACTTAATTGTGATGTGTGGATTCATCTCACAGAATTAAACCTTCCTTCTGATTCAGCATGTTGGAAACGTGTTCTTGTTCTTCTGATTCATCAGGTTGGAAACAGCAGGTTGGAAAAATTGGCCTCTTGGGAAAAACAAAATATCCAAAGATAAAATCTAGAAACAAGATATCCATTAAATGTTTTGTGATTTGTGGATTCGTCTCACAGAGATAAAACTGTCTTTTGATTCAGCAGGTTGGAAACACTCTTTTTGGAGAATCTGCTAAGGAACATTTGGGAGCCCTTTGAAACCTGTAGAGAAATAGCAAATATCCCCAGATAGAAACTAGAAACCAGATATCCATTAAATTGCTTTGTGATGTGTGGATTCATCTCACAAAATTAACCCTTTCTTTTGTTTCAACAGGCTGGAAACACATCTATTTTGAGAACCTGTGAAGGGACATTTTAAAGCCCATTGAGGCCCATGGGGAAAAATCGAATATTCCCAGATAAAAAGTAGAAAGAAACTATCTGTGAAACTGTTTTTGATGGCTGGATTCATCTCATGGGGTTAAACCTTTCTTCTGATTCAGCATGTTGAAAACACTCTTTTTGAAGAATCTGCAAAGGGACATTTGAATGTCCATTGAAGGCTACAGGGGAAAATGAATATTCTCAGATGGGAACTGAAGAGCAGCTATCTGTGAAACTGATGTGATGTGTGCATTCAGCTCACAGAGTTAAACTATTATTTTGATTCAGCTGACGGGAAACACTCATTTTGGAGAATCTGTGAAGGGACATTTAAAAGCCCATTGAGGTCTGTGAGGTAAAACCAAATATTCCCAGAAAAAAACTAGAAACAAGCTATATGTGAAATAGCTTTGTGATGTGTGGATTCACGTCGAGAGGTAAACTTTTTTTGATTCAACAGGTTGGAAACAGTCTTTTTACAGAATCTGTGAAGGGACATTTGAGAGCACATTGAGGTCTGCATTGACACAGATAAGGCAGAATATCCTTAGAGAAAAAACAGAAAGAAGCTATCTGTCAATCTGCTTTATGATTTGTGAATTCTTCCCACAGAGTTAAAACTTTCTTTTGATTCAACATCTTGGAAACCCTCTTTTTGAAAAATCTGCAAAGGGACATTTGGGAGCCCATTGAGGTCTATGGGAACAAAGCCAGTATCCCCAGATAAAAGCTAGAAAGAGCCTATCGTGAAACTGTTTGTGATGTGTGAATTTATCTTGCATAGTAAAACTTGTCTTTTGATTCAACAGATTGGAAGCACTTTTTGTGGCAAGTCGGTGAAGGGACATTTGGGAGCCCATTGAGGGCTATGGAGAAAAACAGAATATTTCCAGATAGAAACTCAAAAGGCGCTATGTGTGAAACTGATGTGATGTTTGGATTCATGTCACAGAGTTAAACCATTCTTTTGATTCAGCAGGTAGGAAAAACTTTTTTTTGGAGAATCTCTGAAGGGACATTTTGGAGTCCATTATGGCCTGCAGGGAATAACAGAATATCCCCATATAAAAACTACAACAAAGCTATCTGGGAAACTACTTTGTGAGGTGTGGATTCATCTCACAGAGTTAAATCTTTCATTTGATTCAGCAGGTTGCAAATTCTCTTTTTGGATAATCTGCGAAGGGACATTTGAGAGCCCATTGAGGCCTATGGGGAAAAATAAGTATCCCTGATAAAATTTAGAAGGAAGATATCTGTGAGACTGTTTTCTGATGTGTGGATTCATCTTGCAGAGTTAAGCCTTTCTTTTGATTCAATAAGTTGGAAGCACTCTTTCTGGAAGATCTGCAAAGGGACATCGGGGAGCCCATTGAGGCCTATAAGGAAAAGCTGAATATCCTTAGATAAAACGTGGAAAGAAATTATCTGTGAAACTGCTTTGTGATGTGAGGATTTGCCTCTCAGAATTAAATTTTCTATTGATTCAGCAGGTTGAATACACTTCTTTCAAAGAATCTGTGAAGGGATATTTTGCAGCCCTTTGAAGTCAAAGAAACATTCGAGTATGCCCAGATAAAAACTCAAAAGAAGCTATCGGTGAAACTACTTTGTGATGTATGGAAACATCCTGAAGAGTTAAACCATTCTTTTGATTCAGCAGTTTGAAAATGCTTTCTGGAGAATATACGAAGGGACCTTTGGGAGCCCACTGTGGCCTATATCCACAGATAAAAACTAGAAAGAAGCTATCTGTAAAACTGCCTTGTGATGTGTGGATTCTTCTCCAGAGTTAAGCCATTCTTTTGAATCAGCAGGTTGGAAACACTCTTTTTGGAGAATCTACTAGTGGACATTTGGGAGCCCATTGAGGCCTATGGGGAAAAATCAAATATCATTCTGTGAATGGACATTTGGGAGCACATTGAAGCCAATGGTGAAAAAGGGAATATCCCATGACAAAAGTCAGAACGAAGATACCTGAGAAACCACTTTGTGATGTGTGCATTCATCTCACAGAGTTAAACCTTTCTTATGATTCACTAGTTTGGAAACACTGTTTTTGCAGAATTTGCAATGGGATATTTGGGAGTGCATTAGGCCTATGGTGAAAATTAAAATATCTTCAGATAAAAACTAGAAAGGTTTCTGAGAAACTGCTTTGTGATGTGTGCATTCATCTCACAGAGTTAAATATTTCTTTGAATTCAGCAGTGTGGAAACACTGTTCTTGTCCAATCTGCGAATGTACATTTGGGAGCTCATTGAGGGCAATGGTAAAAAATCAAGTACCAAAGGAAAAAAACTAGAAGGAAGCTATCTGAGAAGCAACATTGTGATGTGTGCATTCATCTCACCAAGTTAAACCTTTCTTTTCATTCAAAAGCTTGGAAACACTGTTTTTGTAAATCTGTGAAAAAATATTTGGGAACTCATTGAGTCTTATGGTGAAAAAGAAAATATCTTCAGATAAAAACTGGAAAGAAGGTTTCTGAGAAACTGCTTTGTAACGTGTGCATTCATCTCACAGATTTAAACCTTCCTTTGGTTCAGCAGTTTGGAAACCCTGTTTTTGTCCATTTTGCAAATGGACATTTGGGAGCTCATTGAGGCCAATAGTGAAAAACCGAATACACCGGGAGAAAAACTTGATGGAGCCTATCTGAGAAATCATTTTGTGATGTGTGCATTCATCTCACAGAGTTAAAACTTTCTTATTCTTCGGCAGTTTGGAAATACTGTTTTTGTAGACTCTGTGAAGAGATACTTTGGGGTGAATGAGGCCTATAGTGAAAAAGAAAATATCTTCACAGAAATACTGGAAAGAAGCTTTCTGAGAAACTGCTTTATGTTGTGTGCTTTCATCACACAGAGTTAAACCTTTCTTTTGTTTCAGCAGTTTGGAACCTCTGTTTTTGTCCATTCTGTGAATGGACATTTAATCTCATTGATGCCAATGGTGAAAAGTGAGTATCCCAGGATAAATAGTAGATGGAAGCTATCTAAGAAACCGCTTTGTGATGTGTGCAATTATTTCTCAGAATGAAACCTTCCTTTCCATTCAGCATTATGGAAACACATTTTTTGTAGAATCTACGAATTGATGTTGGGGAGCGAAATGTGGCCTCTGGTGAAAATGAAAATATCTTCAGGTAATAGCTAGAAATAAGCTTTCTCAGAAACTGTTTTCTGATTTGTGTCTTCACCCAAAGAGTTAAAAGTTTCTTTTCATTCAACAGTTTGCAAACAGTGTTTTTGTAGAATTTGCGAATGGATAATAGGGATTGAATTGGTTAAAATGAAGATATCTGCAGATGAAAACTAGATAGAAGCTTTCTAAGAAAGTACTTTGTCATGTGTGCCATCATCTTAAAGAGTTAACCTTTGTTTTGATTCAGCAGTTTGGAAACACTGCTCTTGGCCAATCTGCGAATGGACATTTGTGAGCTCATTGAGGCAAAAGGTGAAAAAGCGAATATCCCAGGATAAAAACCAGAATTAAGGTATCTAAGAAAGCACTTTCTGATATGTGCATTCATCTCACAGAGTTAAATCTCCCTTTGATTCGGCAGTTTGGAAACACTGTTTTTATAGAATATGAGAGGGGATATTTGGGAACTCCTTGAGGCCAATGGTGAAAAAGATAATATATTCAGATAAAAAGTAGTAAGAATCATTCTGAGAAAGTGTTTTGCGATGTGTGCATTCATCTACCAGAGTTAAAACACTCTTTTGATTCAGAAGTTTGGAAATAGTGTTTTTGTCCATTCTGTGAATGGACATTTGGTAGCTCATTGACACCAATGGCAAAAAAGTTAATATACCAGTAAAAAAGTAGAAGGAAGCTATCTGAGGAAATGGTTTGTGATATTCACATCCATCTCACAGAGTTCAAACTTTCTTTTCATTCAGCAGTTCGGAAATACTTGTTTTGTAAAATCTGCCAAGGGCTATTTTGGAGCACATTGAGGCCTATGCTGAAAAAAAAATATGTTCAGAAAAAACTAGAAAGAAGCATTATGAGAAATTGCTTTGTGATGTGTGCATCCATCTCAAAGAGCTAAACATTACTTTTGATTCAGCAGTTTGTAAACACTGTATTTGTCCTTCTCTGAATGGACATTTGGGAGCTTATTGAGTCCATTGGCAAAAAAGTTATTATGCCAGGATAAAAACTAGATGGAAGCTATCTTAGAAACTACTTTGTGAATGGTGCACTCATTTCACAAAATTAAACTTTTATTTTGATTCAGCAATTTGGAAATGTGGTTTTTGCAGAATGGACATTTGGGAGTTGATAGAGGCCAATAGTCAACAAGTGAACATCCCACGTAAAAACTAGCAGTTTTTCATTTTTTCATTCAGCAGTTTGGAAACACTGTTTTGGTCCTTTCTGTGAATGGACATTTGGGAGCTGATTGAGGCTAATGGTGCAAAAGCAAGTATCCCAAGATAAAAACTAGAAGGGAGCTTTCTGAGACACCACTATGTGGTATGTGCATTCACATCACAGAGCTAAACATTTCATTTCATTCGGCAGTTTGGAAACACTGTTTTTGTAGAATCTGCCAAGGGATATTTGGGAGCACAATGAGGTCTATGTTAAAGAAGAAAAAGTCTTCATATAAAAACTAGAAAGAAGCTTTCTGAGAAATGGCTCTGTGCTGTGTGCATTCATCTCACAGATTTAAACATTTATTTTGATTAACAGTTTGGAAACACCTTCTTTGTCCATTCTGCAAATTGACATTTGGGAGTTTATTGAAGCCCTTGGCAAAAAAGTGAATATGCCAGGATAAAAACTAGATGGAAGCTATCTGAAAAACCACTTTGTGACGTGTGCAGTCAACTCACAGATTTAAAGCTTTCCTTTCATCCAGCAGTTTGGAAATACTGTTTCTGTAGAATCTGCGAAGGAATATTTGGGAGTGCATTGAAGCCTACAGTGGAAAAGGAAGTATCTCCAGATAAAAACTAGAAAGCAGATTTCTGAGAAACTGCTTTCTGATGTATGCATTTGTCGCACAGAATCAAAACTTTCTTTTAATTCAGCAGTTTGGAAACACTGTATTTGTCCATTCTGTGAATGGATATTTGATATCTCATTGAGGCCAATGATGAAAAAGCAAATATCCCAGGAAAAAAACTAGAAGGAAGCTATCTGAGAAACCGCATTGTGACATGTGCATTCATTTCACAGAGTTAAACCTTTCTTTGGATTCAGTCATTTGGAAACACTGTTTTTCTCCAATCTGAGAATGGACTTTTGGGAGCTGATTGAGTCCAATGGCAAAAAAGCAAATATCCCAGGATTAAAAACTAAAGGGAAGCTATTAGAGAATCTGCTTTGTGATGAGTGCATTCATCTGGCAGAGGTAAATCTTTCTTTTCAATCAACATTTTGGAAACACTGTTTTTCTACAATCTGCACAGGCAAAATTTGGAGTGCATTGAGGCCAATGGTGCAAAATAAAATACCTTCAAATAGAAACTGGAAATAAGCTTTCTGAGAAACTGCATTGTGATTGTGCATTCATCTCACAGAGTTAAACTTTTGTTTTGATTCAGCCATTGGAAACACTGTTTTTGTCCATTCTGTGAATGGACATTTAGGGGCTCATTGGGGCCAGGGGCGAAAAAATGAATGTCCCAGGATAAAAACTAGAAGAAAGCTATCTGAGAAACTGCTTTGTGATGTGTACATTCATCTCACAGAGTTAAACCTTTGTTTTCATTTGGCAGTTTGGAAACACTGTTTCTGTAGAATCTGCAGAGGGATATTTGGGAGTGCACTGAGGCCTATGGTGAAAAAGAAAATATCTTCAGGTAAAAACTGCAAAGAAACTTTATGAAAAACTTCTTTGGTTGTGTGCATTCATGTCACAGTGTTAAACCTTTCTTTTGATTCAGCAGTTTGATTTCAGGGGACACGGTCCCGAATTTCCAACATAGGTTCTTTTCTGTTTTTCCTAAGTGTCATCTAGTCTGAGAAATAAAGGGAAAGAATATAAAAAGGATAAATCTTAAAGCTTGGTGTCCAGGGGAGACATCACATGTCACCAGGTTCTGTGATGCTCCCTGAGCCACAAAACCAGCAAGGTTTTATTATTGATTTTCAAATAGGAGGGAGTGTATGAATAGGATGTTGATCACAGAGATCACATGCTTTCCAAGGCAATAAAATATCAAAAGGCAAATGGTGGTAGAGTGAGGTCATAGAACCAGGGTGAAGTTATAATTGCTAATGAATTTTCATGTCTCACTGGGCATGCACTGTCATCAATAACATCTTATCAGGAGACACGATTTGAGATCAGACAACCAGTCTGACTAAATTTTCCTAGGCAGGAATTTCCTCATCCTAATAGACCTGGGAGCACTAGGGGAGACTGGGGATTATTTCATCCATTATCTACAACTGTATAAGACAGACATTCCAAGAGCGGCCATTGTAGAGCACCCACCCCCCACAAGGAATGCATTCTCTTTCTCAGGGCTGTCCCTTGCTGAGAAAAAGAATTCAGCAATGCTTCTTCTATTTGTTTTTGTAAGAAGAGTAATATGACTCTATTTTGCCTGGCTCCCAGGCAGTCAGACCAAATGGTTATCTCCCTTGTTCTCTGAACATCACTCTTATCCTGTTCTTTTTTCAAGGATCCCAGATTTCATTTTGTTCAAACACACATGCTTTATGAAAAATTTGGGCAGTTAACCAATCATCACAATGTCCTGAGGCGACATACATCCTCAGCTTATGAACATGACAGGATTAGGAGATTAAAGTAAAGACAGGCATAGAATATCACAAGAGTATTTATTGTGAAGTGATAAATGCCCATGAAACCTTCACAATTTATGTTCAGATATTGCAGTAAAGACAGGCATAGCAAATTATAGAAGTATTAATTTGGGGAACTAATAAATGTCCATTAAATCTTCACAATTTATGTCCTTCTGCCATGACTTCAGCTGGTCCCTCCATTCAGGGTCCCTGACTTCCTGCAAAAGTTTGGAAACACTGATTTGAAGAATCTGCAAAGAGATATTTGGAGTGCATTGAGGCATATGGTAAAAAAGAAAATATATTCAGATGAAAAGTAGAAAGAAGCTTTCTGAGAAACTGCTTTGTGGTGTGTGGATTCATCTCACAGAGTTAAACTTTTCTTTTGATTCAGCACTTTGGAAACATGGTTTATTTCCTTTCTGCTAATGGACATTTGGGAGTTCATTGAATCTAACAGCAAAAAAGGGAATATCCCAGTATAAAAACTAGAAGAAAGCTACCTGAGAAACCACTTTGTGATGTGCACATCCATCTTGCAAAGTTAAATCTTTCTTATGATTCAGCAGTATGGAAACACTGTGTGTGTAGGATCTGCAATGGGATATTTGGGAGCACATTGAGGCCTAGGTTGAAAAAGAAAATATCTTCCAATAAAAAGTGGAAAGAAGCTTTCTGGGAAACTGCTTTGTGATGTGTGCATTCATCTCACAGAGTTAAAACTTACTTTTCATTCAGCAATTTGGAAACACTGTTTTTGTCCATTATGTGAATGGACATTTGGGAGCTCATTGAGGTAAATGGCGAAAAAGAGAATATACCAGGATAAAAACTAGAAAAAAACTCTCCAAGATTCCACTTTGTGATGTGTGCATTCATCTCACAGAGTTAAAACTTTCTGTAAACCACCAGTTTGGAAAGACTGTTTTTGTAGAATCTGCAAAGGGATATTTGGAGCTCTTTGAGGCCTATGGTGAAAAAAGAACAACCTTGAGATAAAACTGTAGAGAACCTCTCTGAGAAACTGCTTTGAGATGTGTGCATTCAACTCAGAGAATTAAACCTTTATTTTGATTCAGCAGTTTGGAAACACAGTTTTGTCCATTCTGCGAAGTGACATTTGTAAGCTCATTGAGGCCAATGGCAAAAAAGAATATCCCAGGATACAAACTAGAAGGAAGTTATCTGAAAAAACACTTTGTGATGTGTACTTTTATCTCAAAGAGTTAAACCTTTCTTTTCATTCAGCAGTTTGGAAATACTGTTTTTGTGGAGTCTGCAAAGTGATATTTGGGAGCTCCTTGAGGTCTATGGTGGAAAATGAAACAAGAAGAAAATGGGAAAGAAGGTTACTAAAAAACTGCTTTTAGATGTGTGCACTTACCTCACAGAGTTAATACTTTCTTTTGATTCAGCAGTTTAGAAATACTGTTTTTGTCCATGATATGAATGGACATTTGGGAGCTCACTGAGGTGAATGGCAAAAAAGTGAATATACCAGGATAAACACTATCAAAAACAATCTCAGATACTGCTTTGTGATGTGCATTCATCTCGCAGAGTTAAAACTTTCTGTGAATCATCAGTTTGGAAACACTATTTTTGTGGAATCTGCAAAGGGATATTTGGAGCACATGAGGCCTGTTGTGAAAAAAGAACAATCTAGATAAAACTGGAAAGAAGCTTTCTGAGAAACTGCTTTGAGATGTGTGAATTCATCTCACAGATTTAAACCTTTCTTTTCATTCAGCAGTTTGGAAACACAGTTTTGTTCATTCTGCAAAGGGACATTTGTGAGTTCATTGAGGTCAATGGCAGAAAAATGAATGTCCCAGGATAAAAACTAGAAGGAAGTTATCTAAGAAACTGCTTTGTGATGTTTACATTTATCTCACGGAGTTAAACTTTTCTTTTCATTCAGCAGTTTGGAAACACTGTTTTTGTGGATGTGCGAAGTGATATTTGGGAGTGCCTTGAGGCCTATGGTTAAAAATGAAACAAGATTAAAAGGGGAAAGAAGGTTACTAAGAAATTACTTTGAGATATGTGCACTTATCTCACAAAGTTAAAACTTTCTTTTGTTTCAGCAGTTTGGGAACACTGTTTTTGTCTGTTCTACAAATGGATATTTGGAAGCTAATTGAAGCCAATGCTGAAAAAGCAAATATCCCAGAATAAAATCTAGAAGGAAGCTATCTGAGAAATGGTTTGTAATGTGGGCATTGATCTCACAGAGTTAAATCTATCTTTTCTTTCAGCAATTTGGAAGCATTGTTTTGTAGAATATGGGAAGGGATATTTGAGAGCGCACTGAGGCCTATCATGAAAAATAAAATATCTTCAGATAAAAACTAATAAGAGGCTTTCTGAGAACTGCTTTGTGATGTGTGCATTCATTTCACAGAGTTAAATCTTTCTTTGGATTCAGCAGTTTGGAAGCACTATTTTTGTTCATTCAGTGAATGGACATTTTGGAGCTCATTGAGTCCAATGGCTAAAAAGTGAATATCCAATGATAGATCTTGAAGGAATGCATCTGAGAAACTGCTTTGTAAAGTATGAATTCATCTCACACAGTTAACTTTTCTTTTCATTCAGCAGATTGGAAATACTGCTTTTGTAGAATCTGGGAAGAGATATTTGAGAGTGTTTTGACTGCTATGGTGAAAAAGGAAATATCTTCAGAAAACAATAGAAAGACACTTTCTGAGAAACTACTTTGTGCTGTGTGAATTCATCTAACAGTGTAAAATATTTCTTTTCATTCAGCTGTTTGGAAACACTGTTATTATCAATTCTGCAAATGGATATTTGGGAGCTCATTGAGGCCAATGACGAAAAAGCGAATATCCCAGGATACAAACTAGAAAAAAGCTATCTGAGAAACCATTTTGTGATGTAGGCATTCCTCTCACAAAGTTAAACTGCTCTTTTCATTCAGCAGATTGGAAACACTGTTTTTGTAGAATATGTGAAGGGAAATATGGGAGCACATTGAGGCCTATGGTGAAAAATAAAATATCTTCAGATAAAAACTAGAAAGAAGCTTTCTGCAAAACTGCTTTGCTATGTGTGTATTCATCTCAGAGTTAAAACTTTCTTTGGATTGAGCAGTTTGGAAACACTGGTATTGTCCATTCTCTGAAAGGACATTTAGGAGCTCATTGAGGCCAATAACAAAAAGCGAATATCCCAGGATAAAAACTAGAAGGAAGCTATCTGAGAAACCATTTTGTGATGTGGGCATTCATCTCGCAAAGTTAAACTGCTCTTTTCATTCAACAGATTGATAACACTGTGTTTGTACAATCTGCAAAGGGATATTTGGGAGAGCATTGAAGCCTTTTGTGAAAAAGGAAATAAGATAAACACTAGAAAGAAGCTTTCTGAGAAACTGATTCGTGATGTGTTCATTCATCTCACTGAGGTCCACCTTTCTTTTGATTCAGCAGTTTGGAAACCTTCTTCTTGTCCAATCTGCAAATGGACATTTTGGAGCTCTTTTAGGCGAATAGCAAAAATGTGAAAATCTCAGGATAAAGACTAAGGGAACCTAACTGAGCAACCACTTTGAGATGTGTGCATTCATCTCACAGAGTTAAGCTTACTTTTGATTCAGCATTTTGGAAAAGTGCTTTTGTCCATTCTGCAAATGGACATTTTGGAACTCATAGATGCCAATGGCAAAAACTGTATATCCAGGATGAAAACTAGAAGGGAGGTACCTGAGAAACAGCTTTGTGATGTTTGCATTCATCTCACAGAGTGAAACCATCCATTTCATTCAGCAGTTTGGAAACACTGTTTTACTAGTATCTGTGAAGAAATATTTGGGAGCACATTGACGCCTATGGTGATAAAAAACGATCTTCAGATAAAACCTAGAAAGAAGCTTTATGAGAATCTGCTTTGTGATGCATGCATTCATCTCATGGAGACCTTTCATTTGATTCAGCAGTTTACAGACGCTGTTAGCGAATATCCCAGAATGAAAAGTAGATGGAAACAATCTGAGACACCGCTTTGTGACTTGAGCATTCATCTTGCAGAGTGAAACCTTTCTTTTCATTCAGCCATTTGAAAACACTGTTTTTGTATTATTTCCCAAGAGACATTTGTGAGTGCATTGAGGGAAATGGTGAAAAATAAAATATCTTCTGATAAAAACTAGAAAGAAACTTTGTGAAAAACTGCTTTCTGATGTGGGAATTCATCTTATGTAAGTCAACATTTCTTTTCATTCAGTTGTTTGGAAACCTGTTTTTGTTCATTCTGCAAATGGATCTTGGGATCTCATTGAGGCGAAAGGTGAAAAAATGAATATCAGAATAAAAACTGGAAGTTAGCTATCAGAGAAACTTCTTTGTGATGTGTGCATTCATCTCACAGAATTAAACATTTCTTTTGATTCAACGGTGTGGAAACACTTTTTGTCCATTATGCAAATAGACTTTTGGGAGCTCTTTGTGGACAATGAGTAAAAAAAGCAAATATCCCAGGATAAAATGAAGAAGGAAACTATCTGTGAAACCGGTTTGTGATGTGTGCATTCATCTCATAGAGTTAGATCTTTCTTTTGATACAGCAGTTTAGAAACACTGTTTTTGTCCATTCTGTACATGGACATTTGGGAGCTGATGGAGGCCAGTGGCAGAAAAGTGAAGATCACAGGATAAACTAGTTTTCTAGAAGGGTGTTATCTGAGAAACTACTTTGTGATATGTGCATTCATCTCTCAGAATTAACCCTTTCTTTTCCATCAACTGTGAGGAAACACTGTTTTCATAGAATGTGCAAATGGATATTTGGAGTGCATTGAAGCCTATTCTAAAAAAGAAAATATCTTTAGGTAAGACTAGAAAGAATCTTTCTGAGAAACTACTTTGTAATGTGTGCATTCATCTTACATATACAAACGTTTGTTTTCATTTGGCAGTTTGGAAGCTCATTGAGGCCAACGGTGAAAAAATGAATATCCCAGGATAAAAACTAGACACAAGCTATTTGAGAAACCACTTTTTGATGTGTTGACTGTGCTTAAGTGAAGATATTTTCTTTTTCACCATAGGACTCACTGCGTCCCCAAAGTTCTGAATCTAAGAAAGGTTTGACTCTGTGAGATGAATGCACACATCACAAAGAGATAGCTTACTTCTTGTTTTTATCCTGAGATATTTGCTTTGTCACCTTTAGCCTCATTAAGCTCACAAGTGTCCGTTTGCAGAATGGACAAAAACAGTGTTTCCAAACTGTTGTATCAAAAGAAAGATTTAATTCTGTGACGTGAATGCAAACATCTCAAAGCAGTTTTTCAGAAAACTTTCTAGTTTTTATCAGACGATATTTCCTTTTTCACCAAAGGCCTCAATGTGCTCCCAGATAACCCTTCACAGATTCTACAAAAGCATTGTTTCTAAACAACTGAATCAAAATAAAATTTGCTCTGCAAGAGGAATTCACAACACAAATCGGTTTCTCAGACAGTTTCTTCCTAGTTTTTATCAGAATATATTGTCATTTTCACCCTAGGCCTCAACGCATTTCCAAATATCCATTCACAGAATGGATTAAAATAGTGTTTCCAAACTGCTGAATCAAAAGGCAGGTGTAACTCTGTGAGACAAATGAGTACATCACAAAGCAGTTTCTCAAAGAACTTTTTCTAATTTTTATCAGAAGCTGTTTTCTTTTTCACCCTAGGCCTATACTCGATCCCAAATGTCCATTTGCAGAGTGGACAAAAACAGAGTTTCCAAACTGCTGATTCATAACAAAGTTTAACTCTGTGAGGTGACTGTACACATAACAAAGTGGTTTCTCAGATAGCTTCCTTCAAGTTTATATCTCAAGATATTCACTTTTTCACCATTGGCCTCATTGAGTTCCCAAATATTCCTTCAGAGATTCTACAGCAACAGTGTTCCAAACAATGGAATGAAAAGCAAAAAGGAATCCTGTGAAATGATTGCACATATCACAAACTGGTTTCTCAGTGTGTGTCCTTCTAGTTTTTATCTTGGGATATTCACTTTTTCACCTCTGGCCTCAATGGGCTCCTGAATGTCATTTGCAGAATGGACGAAAACAGTGTTTACAAACTGCTGAATCCAAAGAAAGACTTAACTCTGTAAGATGAATGCATACATCACAAAGCAGTTTCTCAGAAAGATTTGTTCTAGTTTTTCCCTGAAGATCATTTCTTTTTTACCATAGCCATGAAAGGGCTCCCAAATATCCCCTGCAGATTCTACAAAAACAGTATTTCCAAGCTGTTGAATAAAAAGAAAGGTTTAACTGTGTGTGCTGAATGCACATGTCACAAAGCAGTTTTAATCTGAAGATATTTTCTTTTTCACTATATGCCTCAATGTGTTCCAAATATCCCTTCAAATATTCTACAAAAACAGTGTTTCCAAACTGTGGAATCAAAAAAGGTTTAACTCTGGGAGAAGAATGCAAACATCACAAAGAGGTTTCTCAGATAACTTCCTTCTAGTTTTTATCATGGGGTATTTGCTTTTTTCAATGAGCTCCCAGATATTTCTTTGCAGATTCTACAAAAACAGTGTTTTCAAGCTGTTGAATGACAAGTAATGTGTCACTCTGCAATTTGAATGCACACATCACAAGTCAATTTCTCAGATAGCTTCTTCCTACTTTTTATCAGAAGATAATTTCTGTTTCATCACAGGTCTCAATGCTTTCCCAAATGTCCATTCACAGGATGGACAAAAACAGTGTTTCCAAACAGCTTAATCAAAACAAACATTTAACTCTGTGAGACAAATGCACACATCACAAAACAGTTTCTCAGAAAGCTGCTTTCTAGTTTTTATGTGAATATAATTTGTTTTTCACGCTAGGCCAAAATGCTCTCCTAAATGGGCCTTTGCAGAGTGGATAAAATCAGTATTTCCAAATTGAAGAATCAAAAAAAAGGTTGAACTCTGTGAGATGAATGCACACATCACAAAACAGTTTCTTAGAAAGCTTTGTTCTAGTTTTTATCTGAAGATATCTTCTTTTTCACCATAGGCCTCAGTGCCCTCCTAAATATCACTTCACAGATTCTACAAAAATAGTTTCCAAACTGCTGAAAGAAAAGGAAGGTTTATCTCTGAGAGATGAATGAACACATCACAATGCAGTTTCTCAGACAGCTTCCTTCTAGTTTTTATCCCAGGATATTTGCTTTTAAGCCATTAGCCTCATGAGCTCCCAAATATCCATTTGCAGAATGTACAAAAGCAGTGTTTTGAAACTGCTGAATAAAACGAGTTATACCTCTGGGAAGTGACTGCACACATAACAATGTGGTTTATCATATAGCTTCCTTTTCGTTTTTATCCTGGGATATTCACTTTTCCACCATTAGCCTCAATGAGCCTCCAAATGTAGGACAAAACAGTGTTTCCAAACCTCTAAATGAAAAGAAAGGTTCAATTCTGTGAGATGAATGCACACATCCCACAATAGTTTCTCAGAAAGCTTCTTTCAGGTTTTTATCTGAAGATACTTTCTTTTTCACCATAGGCCTCATTGCGCTCTCAAATATCACGGTAGATTCTACAAAATCAGTGTTTCCAGACTGCTGAATGAAAAGGAAGTGTTGACTCTGTGAGATGAATGCACACATCGCAACATGGTTTCTCAGATATCTTACTTCTAGTTTTTATCCTGGGATACTAACTTTTTTCCAGTGGTCTCAATGAGCTCCCAAATGTAAGTTCACTAATGGACAAAAATAGCGTTTCCAAACTGCTGATTCCACAGAAAGACTTAATTCTGTGAGATGAATACACACACACAAAAGTAGTTTCTCAGAAAGTATTGTTTTACTTTTTATCTGAGGATATTTTCTTATTGAATGTAGGCCTCAATGTGCTCCAAAATTTCTCATTGTAGATTCTACAAAACAGTGTTTCCACACTGTTGAGTAAAAAGAAATGTTTAACAATGTGAGTGGAATGCCCACATCCCAAACAGTTTCTCAGAAAGATTCTTACTAGTTTTTATCATAAGATATTTTCTTTTTCACTATGGGCTTCAATGTACTTCCAAATATCCCTTTGCAAATTCTACAAAACAGTGTTTCCAAACTGCTGAATTGAAAGAGGTTTAACTTTGCAAGATGAGCACATTACAAAGCGCTTTCTCAGATAGCTCACTTCTAGTTTTTCTCCTGGAATATTCACTTTTTCACCTTTGGCTTCAATGAGCTCCCAAATATCCATTAGCAGAATGGACAAAAGCAGTGTTTACAAACTGCTGAATCAATAGAAAATTTAACTCCGTGAGAGGAATGTACACATCACACAGCAGTTTCTCAGAAAGTTTCTTTCTAGTTTTTCTCTGAAGACATTTTCTTTTTCACCATAGGCCCCCATGTGTTCCCAAATATCCCTTTTGCAGGTTCTACAAAAACAGGGGTTCCAAAATTCTGAATGAAAAGAAAGATTTAACTCTGTAATATGAATGCTCACATCACAAAGTGTTTTCTCAGATAGTTTCTTTCTAGTTTTTATCCTGGGATTTTCACTTTTTAGCCATTGGACCCCATGAGCTCCCAAATGTCCATTTGCAGAATGGATAAAAACAGTGTTTCCAAATTGTTGAATACAAAGAAAGTTTATGTCTGTGAGATGAATGCACACATCACAAAGCAGTTTCTCAGAAACATTCTTTCTAATTTTTATCTGAAGATATTTTCTTTTTCACCATAGGCCTCAATACGCTCACAAATATCCCTTCACTGATTCTACACAAACAGTGTTTCCAAATGGCTGAATGAAAAGAAAGTTTTAACTCTACAAGATGAATGCACACATCACAAAGGGGTTTCTCACGTAGCTTCTTTCTAGTTTTTATCCTGGGATTTTTTTTTTTTTTTTTGGCCATTGGCCTCAGTGAGCTCTAAAATGTCCATTTATAGAAGGAACAAAAACAATGTTTCCAAACTGCTGAATCCAAAGAAAGGTTTAACTCTGTGAGATGAATGCACACATCACAAAACAGTTTCTTAGAAAGCTTCGTTCTAGTTTTTATCTGAAGCTATTTTCTTTTTGACCCTAGGCCTTGGTGTGCTACAAAATATCCCATCATAGATTCTACAAAATCAGTGTTTCCACTGATTTTATTTTATTGAATAAAAATAATGTTTATCTATGTGAGTTGAAAGCACATATGACAAGCACTTTCTCAAAAAAAATGCTTTCTAGATTTTATCAGAAGATATTTTCTTTTTCACCAGAGGCCTCGATGCACTCCCAAATATCCCCTCGCAGATTCTACAAAAACACTGACTCCAAACTGCTGAATGAAAAGAAAGATTTACCTCTGTGATATGAATGAACACATCACAGTGCAGTTTCTCAGACAGCTTTCCTATAGTTTTTATCCTAGATATTCGCCTTTAAGTCATTGGCCTCGATACACTCCCAAACATCCCTTCGTAGATTCTACAAAAACACAGTTTCCAAACTGCTGAATAAAAAGAAAGTTTTAACTCTGTGAGGTGACTGCACACATAGCAATGTGGTTTCTCAGATATCTTCCTTTTAGTTTTTATCCTGGGATATTCCCTTTTTTGCCATTGGCCTCAATGAGCCTCCAGATGTTGGACAAAACAGTGTTTCCAAACTGCTAAATGAAAAGAAAGATTCAATTCTGTGAGATGAGTGCACACATCACATAGCAGTTTCTCAGAAAGCTTTTTTCTAGTTTTTATCTGAAGATACATTCTTTTTCACCATAGGCCTCTCAAATATCACCTTGCAGATCTACAAAATCAGTGTTTCCAGACTGCTTAATGAGAAGGAATAGTTAACTCTGCGAGATGAATGCAAACTTCGTGGTGTCGTTTCTCAGATAGCTTACATCTGTTTTTTACCCTGGGATACTCACTTTTTTTCCAGTGGTCTCAATGAGCTCCGAAATGTAAATTCACAGAATGGACAAAAATAGTGTTTCCAAACTGCTGAATTCAAAGAAAGACTTAACTCTGTGAGATGAATGCACACATCAAAAAGCATCAAAAAGTAGTTTCTCAGAAAGCTTCATTCTACTTTTCATCTGAAGATATTTTCCTATTGAACACAGGTCTCAATGCACTGTGAAATTTTCCATCACAGATCCTACAAGAATAGCATTTACACACTGCTGAATAAAAAGAAAAGTTTAAATATGTGAGTGAAATGTCCACATCCCAGTTTCCCAGAAAGCTACTTTCTAGTTTTTATCAGATGTTTTCTTTTTCACCGTAGGCTTCAATGCCATTCCAAATATCCCTTTACAAATTCTACAAAACAGTGTTTCCAAACTGTTGAATCAAAGGAAAGATTGAACTCTGTGAGATGAACACTCACATCACAAAGCGCTTTCTCAGATAGCTGACTTCTAGTTTTTATCCTGACATATTTGCTTATCCCCATTGGACTGAAGGAACTCCCGAATGTTCATTTGCAGAATGGACAAAAACACTGTTTCCAAATTGCTTAATTAAAAGAAGTTTTAACTCTGAGAGATGAATGCATACATTACAAAGCAGTTTCTCAGAAAGATTCTTTCTAGTTTTTATCTGAAGGTATTTTCTTTTTTACCATAGGCCTCAAATTGCTCCCAAATATCCCTTTGCAGATTCTATAAAAACAGTGTTTCCAAACTGCTGAATCAAAGGAGAGGTTGAACTCTGCAAGATGAACACATACATCACAAAGTGGTTTCTCATATATCTTCCTTCTAGTTTTTATCCTGGCATATTTGCTTATCTCCATTGGACTGAAGGACTTCCTGAATGTACATTTGCAGTGTTTCCAAATTGCTCAACTAAAAGAAAAATTTAACTCTGTGAGATGAATACAGACATTACAAAGCAGTTTCACAGAAAGATCCTTTCTAGTTTTTATCTGAAAGTATTTTCTTTTTTACCATAGGCCTCAAATTGTTTGCAAATATCCCTTTGCAGATTCTACAAAACAGTGTTTCCAAACTACTGAATAAAATGAAAGGTTTGACTATATGAATGGAATGCCCAGATCCCAAACAGTTTCTCAGAAAGCTTCTTTCTAGTTTTTGTGAGAAGATATTTTCTTTTTCACCATAGGCCTCAATGTGCTCCCAAATATCCCTGCACAGATTGTATAAAAACACTGTTTTCTATCTTCTGAATGGAAAGAAAAGTTTATCTCTGTGAAATGAATGCATTTTTCACAAAGCAGTTTCTCAGATAGCTTCTTTCTAGTTTTCATGCTGGGATATTTGCTTTTTTGCCTTTGGCTTCAATGAACTCCCGAATGTCCATTTGCAGAATGGACAAAAACAGTGTTTCAAATTTGCTTAAATAAAAGGAAGTTTTAAGTCTGTGAGATGAATGTACACATCACAAAACAGTTTCTCAGAAAGATTCTTTCCAGTTTTTATATGAAGATATTTTCTTTTTTAACGTAGGCCTCAAATCGATCCCAAATATCCCTTTGTAGATTCTACAAAAACATTATTTCCAAACTGATGAATAAAAAGAAAGGTTTAACAATGTGTGTTGAATGCACATACCACAAAGCAGTTTCTCAGATACCTTCTTTCTAGTTTTCATCAGAAGATACTTTCTTTTTCACCATAGGCCTCAATGCACTCCCAAATGTCTATTTGCATAATACACAAAAACAGTGTTTCCAAATGGCTGAATGTAAAGAAAGGTTTAACATTGTGGGATGAATTACACATGGCAATTGGTTTCTCAGATAGATTACTTCTATTTTATATCTCGGGATATTCACTTTTTTGCCATTGGCCTCAAAGAGCTCCCAAATATCCATTCCCAGGCTCTACAAAGGCAATTTTTTCAAACTGTTGAATGAAAAGAAAATTTTATTTCTCTTATAAGAAAACACACATTGCAAAACAGTTTCCCGGATACATTTCTTCTAGTTTTTATCCTGGGATACTCAGTTTTTTGCCTTTGACCTCAATGAGCTCCCTAATGTCCATTTGCAGAATGGACAAAAACAGTGTTTGCAAACTGTTGAATCAAAATAAAGTTTTAATTCTGTTAGATGAATGTACACACAACAATGAAGTTTCTCAGAAAGATTCTTCCCTGTTTTTATCTGAAGGTACTTTTGTTTTCACCACAGGTGTCAATGCACTCCCAAATAGCCCTTCCCATGTTCTACAAAAGCAGTGTTTCCAAACTGCTGAATGAAAAGAATGGTTTAATTGTGTGAGATGAATGCACACATCACAAAGTGATTACTCAGATACTTTCATTCTAGTTTTTATTCTGGGATATTCACTTTTTCATCATTGGGCTAATGAGATTCCAAATGTTGGACAAAGTAGTTTTTCCAATCTGTTAAATGGAAAGAAAGGTTTAATTCTGTGAGATGAGTGGACACATCACAAAGCAGTTTCTCAGAAAGCTCCTATCTAGTTTTTATCTGAAGATATTTTCTTTTTAACCATAGGCCTCCATACACTCTCATATGACACTTTACAGATTTTTCAAATCAGTGTTTCCAGACTGTTGAATGAGGGAAAAAAAACTTAACTGTGTGAATGCACACATCAAAAAAACGGTTTCTCAGATAGCTTCCTTCTACATTTTATCCCTTGATATTCACCTTTTTGCCATTGGGTTCAATGGACTCTCAAATGTCCATTCTCAGAATGGACAAAAACAGTGTTTCCAAACTGCTGTGTCAAAAGAAAGGTTTAACTCTGTGAGATGAATGCTCACATCCAAAGCAGTTTCTTATAAAGCTTCCTTCTACTTTTTTCTGAAGATATTTTCTTTTTCACCATTGCCTCAGCACTCCCAAATATTCCTTCAAAGATTCCACAGAAAAAGTATTTCCAAACTGCTGAATTAAAAAAAAAAGGTTTAACTCTGGGAGAAGAATGCAAGCATCACAAAGCGGTTTATCAGATAGCTTCCTTCTAATTTTTATCCTGGGGTATTTGCTTTTTTGTCATAGTCCTAAATGAGCTACAAAATGTCCATTTGCAGAATGGACAAAAACAGGATTTCAAAACTGCTGAATCACCAGAAAGGTTTAACTCTGTGACATGAATGCACACATCACAAAACAGTTTCTCAGAAAGCTTCTTCCTAGTTTTTATCTGAAGATACCTCTTTTCTCACAATAGGATTCAATGTGCTCCCAAATATTTCTTCACAGATTCTACAAAAACAGTATTTTCAAACTGTTGAATGACAAGCAACGTTTAACTCTGTGATTTGAATGCTCACATCACAAATCAATTTCTCAGATAGCTTCTTCCTAGTTTTTATCAGAAGATACTTTCTGTTTCATCATAGGTCTCAATGCGTTCCCAAATGTCCATTCACATGATGGGCAAAAACAGTGTTTCCAAACAGCTTAATCAAAAGAAATATTTAACTCTGTGAGATAAGTGCACACATCACAGAACGTTTTCTCAGAATGTTTCCTTCTGGCTTTTCTGTGAAGATAATTTCCTTTTCACCCTAGGCCAAAATGCACTCCTAAATGGGTGTTTGCAGAATGGACAAATTAGTGTTTCCAAACTAATGAATCAAAAGAAAGGTTTAACTCTGTGAGCTGAATGCACACTTCACAAAGCCGTTTCTCAGATACCTTAGTTTTAATTTTTATCTGAAGATATTTTCTTCTTCACCATTGCCTCAATGCACTCCCCAATGTCATTTTGCAGAATGGACAAAAACAGGCTTTGCAAACTGTTGAATCCAATAAAAGATTTAACTCTGTGAGATGAATGTACCCATCACAAAGCAGTTTCTCAGAAAATTTCATTCTAGTTTTTATCTGAAATTGTTTTCTTTTTGACCTTAGTCCTCAGTAGGCTCCAAAATATCCCATCACAGATTCTACAAAAACAGTGTTTCCACACTACTGAATAAAAATAACTGTTTAACTATGTGAGTTGAATGCACACATCACAAACAGTTTCTCAGAAAACGGCATTCTAGTTTTTATCAGAAGATATTTTATTTTTCACCAGAGGCCTCAATGCACTCCTAAATGTGCCTTCACAGATTCTACAAAAACATTGTTTCCAAACTGCTGAATGAAAACAAAGGTTTATCTCTGTGAGATGAATGAACACATCACAATGTGATTTCTCAGACAACTTCCTTCTAGCTTTTACCCTAGGATGTTTGCCTTTAAGCCACTGGCCTCAATGAGCTCCCAAATATCCATTTGCAGAATGGACAAGAACAGTTTCAGAACTGCTGAATAAAAAGAAAGTTTTAACCCTGTGAGGTGACTGCACACATAACAAAGTGGTTTCTCACACAGCTTCCTTTTCGTTTTTATCCTGGGATATTCCCTTTTTCACCATTGGCCTCAATGAGCCTCCAAATGTTGGACAAAACAGAGTTTCCAAACTGCTAAATGAAAAGAAAGTTTTAACTTTGTGAGACGAATGCACACATCCACAGCAGTTTCTCAGAAAGATTCCTTCTAGCTTTTATCTGAAGATGTTATCTTTCTAACATAGGCCTCATTGCACTCTCAAATACCACTTCGCAGATTCTACAAAATCAGTTTTTCCAGATTGCTGAATGAGAAGGAAGTGTTATCTCTGTGAGATGAATGCAAACATCACAATGTGGTTTATCAGACAGCTTATTTCTAGTTTTTACCTGGGATACTCACTTTTTTCCAGTAGTCTCAATGAGCTCTCAAATGTAAATTCACAGAAGGGACAAAAACAGTGTTTCCAAACTGCCAAATCCAAAGAAAGACTTACCTCTGTGAGATGAATGCGCACATCATAAAGCAGTTCTCAGAAAGCTTCGTTCTACTTTTTACCTGAAGATATTTTCTTATTGAACATAGGCATCAAGGCACTCTGAAATTTCCCATCACAGATTCTACAAAAACAGTGTTTCCACACTACTGAATAAAAAGAAATGTTCAACAATGTGAGTAGAATGCCCACATCCCAGTTTCTCAGAAAGCTTCTTTCTAGGTTTTATCAGAAGATATTTTCTTTTTCACCATGGGCTTCAAAGCACTTCCAAATATCCCTTTGCAAATTCTACAAAAACAGTGTTTCCAAACTGCTGAATGGAAAGAGAGGTTTAACTCTGAGATGAACACACACATAACAAAGCAGTTTCTTTTTTTTTTTTTTTTTTTTGAGGCGGTGTCTCGCTCTGTCGCCCGGACTGGAGTGCAGTGGCTGGATCTCAGCTCACTGCAAGCTCCGCCTCCCGGTTCACGCCATTCTCCTGCCTCAGCCTCCCGAGCAGCTGGGACTACAGGTGCCCGCCACCTCACCCAGCTAGTTTTTTGTATTTTTAGTAGAGACGGGGTTTCACCGTGTTAGCCAGGATGGTCTCGATCTCCTGACCTCGTGATCCGCCCGTCTCGGCCTCCCAAAGTGCTGGGATTACAGGCTTGAGCCACCGCGCCCGGCCCAAAGCAGTTCTCAGACAGCTTCCTTCTGGTTTTTATACGTGCATATTTGCTTATCCCCATTGGACTGATGGAGCTCCCAAATATCCACTCACAGAATGGACAATAAGAGTGTATCTAAGCTGCTGAACCAAAAGAGTTTTAACTCTGTGAGACAAATGCAAATCTCACAAAGCAGTGTCTCAGAAGGCTTCTTTTGAATTTTTATCTGACAGTATTTTCTTTTTCACCATAGGCCTCAGTGCCCTCCCAAATATCCCTTCGCAGATTCTATCAAAAAGTGTTTCCAAAGTGCTCAATGAAAATAAAGTTTAGGGGCGGAGCAAGATGGCCGAATAGGAACAGCTCCAGTCTCCAACTCCCAGCGTGAGTAATACAGAAGACCAGTGATTTCTGCATTTTCAACTGAGGTACTGGGGTCATCTCTCTAGGGAGTGCCGGACAATCGGTGCTGGTCAGCTGCTGCAGCCTGACCAGCGTGAGCTGAAGCAGGGCGAGGCATCGCCTCACCTGGAAGCGCAAGGGGGAAGGAAATCCGTTTTGCTAGCCAGGGGAACTGAGACACATAACACCTGGAAAATCGCGTAACTCCCACCCCAATACTGCGCTTTAAGGAAACAGGCACACCAGGAGAATATATCCCACACCTGGCCGGGAGGGTCCCACGCCCACGGAGCCTCCCTCACTGCTAACACAGCCGTCTGCGGCGATCTATCCGCAAGGCAGCAGCGAGGCTGGGGGAGGGGCGCCCGCCATTGCTGAGGCTTAAGTAGGTAAACAAAGCCGCTGGGAAGCTCGAACTGGGTGGAGCTCACAGCAGCTCAAGGAAACCTGCCTGTCTCTGTAGACTCCACCTCTGGGGACAGCCCACAGCTGAGGTCCAATAGGGACAGCAGCGGGAGCGGTGCAGAGGCGAACGACTCTGTCTGACAGCTTTGGGGAGAGCCGTGGATCTCCCAACGCAGAGGTTGAGATCCGAGAACGGACAGACTGCCGGCTCAGGTGGGTCCCTGACCCCTGAGTAGCCTAGCTGGGAGACATCCCCCACTAGGGGCAGTCTGACACCTCACACCTCACAGGGTGGAGTCATCCCTGAGAGGAAACTTCCAAAGGAAGAATCAGACAGGTACACTCGCTGCTCAGCAATATTCTATCTTTGGCAACCTCTGCTGCTGATACCCAGGCAAACAGGGTCTGGAGTGGACCTCAAGCAATCTCCAACAGACCAACAGACAGTCCTTCTGACTGTCAGATGGAAAACTATCAAACAGGAAGGACACCTATACCAAAACCCCATCAGTACGTCACCATCATCAAAGACCAGAGACAGATAAAACCACAAAGATGGGGAAAAAGCAGAGCAGAAAAGCTGGAAATTCAAAAAATAAGAGCGCATCTCCCCCTGCAAAGGAGCGCAGCCCATCGCCAGCAACGGATCAAAGCTGGTCAGAGAATGACTTTGACGAGATGAGAGAAGAAGGCTTCAGTCCATCAAACCTCTCAGAGCTAAAGGAGGAATTACGTACCCAGTGCAAAGAAACTAAAAATCTTGAAAAAAAAGTGGAAGAATTGACAGCTAGACTAATTAATGCAGAGAAGATCATAAACGAAATGACAGAGATGAAAACCATGACACGAGAAATACGTGACAAATGCACAAGCTTCAGTAACCGACTCGATCAACTGGAAGAAAGAGTATCAGCGATTGAGGATCAAATGAATGAAATGAAGCAAGAAGAGAAACCAAAAGAAAAAAGAAGAAAAAAAATGAACAAAGCCTGCAAGAAGTATGGGATTATGTAAAAAGACCAAATCTACGTCTGATTGGGGTGCCTGAAAGTGAGGGGGAAAATGGAACCAAGTTGGAAAACACTCTTCAGGATATCATCCAGGAGAACTTCCCCAACCTAGTAGGGCAGGCCAACATTCAAATTCAGGAAATACAGAGAACGCCACAAAGATACTCCTCCAGAAGAGCAACTCCAAGACACATAATTGCCAGATTCACCAAAGTTGAAATGAAGGAAAAAATCTTAAGGGCAGCCAGAGAGAAAGGTCGGGTTACCAACAAAGGGAAGCCCATCAGACTAACAGCAGATCTCTCGGCAGAAACTCTAAAAGCCAGAAGAGAGTGGGGGCCAATATTCAACGTTCTTAAAGAAAAGAATTTTCAACCCAGAATTTCATATCCAGCCAAACTAAGTTTCATCAGTGAAGGAGAAATAAAATCCTTTACAGATAAGCAAATGCTTAGAGATTTTGTCACCACCAGGCCTGCCTTACAAGAGACCCTGAAGGAAGCCCTAAACATGGAAAGGAACAACCGGTACCAGCCATTGCAAAAACATGCCAAAATGTAAAGACCATCGAGGCTAGGAAGAAACTGCATCAACTAATGAGCAAAATAACCAGTTAATATCATAATGACAGGATCAAGTTCACACATAACAATATTAACCTTAAATGTAATGGACGAAATGCTCCAATTAAAAGACACAGACTGGCAAACTGGATAAAGAGTCAAGACCCATCAGTCTGCTGTATTCAGGAGACCCATCTCACATGCAGAGACATACATAGGCTCAAAATAAAGGGATGGAGAAAGATCTACCAAGCAAATGAGAACAAAAAAAAGCAGGGGTTGCAATCCTAGTCTCTGATAAAACAGACTTTAAACCATCAAAGATCAAAAGAGACAAAGAAGGCCATTACATAATGGTAAAGGGATCAATTCAACAGGAAGAGCTAACTCTCCTAAATATATATGCACCAATACAGGAGCACCCAGATTCATAAAGCAAGTCCTTAGAGACCTACAAAGAGACTTAGACTCCCATACAATAATAATGGGAGATTTCAACACTCCACTGTCAACATTAGACAGATCAACGAGACAGAAAGTTAACAAGGATATCCAGGAATTGAACTCATCTCTGCACCAAGCGGACCTAATAGACATCTATAGAACTCTCCACCCCAAATCAACAGAATATACATTCTTCTCAGCACCACATCGCACTTATTCCAAAATTGACCACATAATTGGAAGTAAAGCACTCCTCAGCAAATGTACAAGAACAGAAATTATAACAAACTGTCTCTCAGACCACAGTGCAATCAAACTAGAACTCAGGACTAAGAAACTCAATCAAAACCGCTCAACTACATGGAAACTGAATAACCTGCTCCTGAATGACTACTGGGTACATAACGAAATGAAAGCAGAAATAAAGATGTTCTTTGAAACCAATGAGAACAAAGATACAACATACCAGAATCTCTGGGACACATTTAAAGCAGTGTGTAGAGGGAAATTTATAGCACTAAATGCCCACAAGAGAAAGCAGGAAAGATCTAAAATTGACACTCTAACATCACAATTAAAAGAACTAGAGAGGCAAGAGCAAACACATTCAAAAGCTAGCAGAAGGCAAGAAATAACTAAGATCAGAGCAGAAGTGAAGGAGATAGAGTCACAAAAAACCCTCCAAAAAATCAATGAATCCAGGAGTTGGTTTTTTGAAAAGATCAACAAAATTGACAGACCGCTAGCAAGACTAATAAAGAAGAAAAGAGAGAGGAATCAAATAGACGCAATAAAAAATGATAAAGGGGATATCACCACCGACCCCACAGAAATACAAACAACCATCAGAGAATACTATAAATGCCTCTATGCAAATCGACTAGAAAATCTAGAAGAAATGGATAATTTCCTGGACACTTACACTCTCCCAAGACTGAACCAGGAAGAAGTTGAATCCCTGAATAGACCAATAGCAGGCTCTGAAATTGAGGCAACAATTAATAGCCTACCCACCAAAAAAAGTCCAGGACCAGATGGATTCACAGCTGAATTCTACCACAGGTACAAGGAGGAGCTGGTACCATTCCTTCTGAAACTATTCCAATCAATAGAAAAAGAGGGAATCCTCCCTAACTCATTTTATGAGGCCAACATCATCCTGATACCAAAGCCTGGCAGAGACACAACAAAAAAAGAGAATTTTAGACCAATATCCCTGATGAACATCGATGCAAAAATTCTCAATAAAATACTGGCAAACCGGATTCAGCAGCACATCAAAAAGCTTATCCACCATGATCAAGTGGGCTTCATCCCTGGGATGCAAGGCTGGTTCAACATTCGCAAATCAATAAACGTAATCCAGCATATAAACAGAACCAAAGACAAGAACCACATGATTATCTCAATAGATGCAGAAAAGGCTTTTGACAAAATTCAACAGCCCTTTATGCTAAAAACGCTCAATAAATTCGGTATTGATGGAACGTACCTCAAAATAATAAGAGCTATTTACGACAAACCCACAGCTAATATCATACTGAATGGGCAAAAACTGGAAAAATTCCCTTTGAAATCTGGCACAAGACAGGGATGCCCTCTCTCACCACTCCTATTCAACATAGTGTTGGAAGTTCTGGCTAGGGCAATCAGGCAAGAGAAAGAAATCAAGGGTATCCAGTTAGGAAAAGAAGAAGTCAAATTGTCCCTGTTTGCAGATGACATGATTGTATATTTAGAAAAACCCATCGTCTCAGCCCAAAATCTCCTTAAGCTGATAAGCAACTTCAGCAAAGTCTCAGGATACAAAATTAATGTGCAAAAATCACAAGCATTCTTATACACCAGTAACAGACAAGCAGAGAGCCAAGTCAGGAATGAACTTCCATTCACAATTGCTTCAAAGAGAATAAAATACCTAGGAATCCAGCTTACAAGGGATGTAAAGGACCTCTTCAAGGAGAACTACAAACCACTGCTCAGTGAAATCAAAGAGGACACAAACAAATGGAAGAACATACCATGCTCATGGATAGGAAGAATCAATATCGTGAAAATGGCCATACTGCCCAAGGTTATTTATAGATTCAATGCCATCCCCATCAAGCTACCAATGACTTTCTTCACAGAATTGGAAAAAACTGCTTTAAAGTTCATATGGAACCAAAAAAGAGCCCGCATTGCCAAGACAATCCTAGGTCAAAAGGACAAAGCTGGAGGCGTCACGCTACCTGACTTCAAACTATACTACAAGGCTACAGTAACCAAAACAGCATGGTACTGGTACCACAACAGAGAAATAGACCAGTGGAACAGAACAGAGTCCTCAGAAATAATACCACACATCTACAGCCATCTGATCTTTGACAAACCTGACAAAAACAAGAAATGGGGAAAGGATTCCCTATTTAATAAATGGTGCTGGGAAAATTGGCTAGCCACAAGTAGAAAGCTGAAACTAGATCCTTTCCTTACCCCTTATACGAAAATTAATTCAAGATGGATTAGAGACTTAAATGTTAGACCTAATACCATAAAAACCCTAGAAGAAAATCTAGGTAGTACCATTCAGGACATAGGCATGGGCAAGGACTTCATGTCTAAAACACCAAAAGCAACGGCAGCAAAAGCCAAAATTGACAAATGGGATCTCATTAAACTAAAGAGCTTTTGCACAGCAAAAGAAACTACCATCAGAGTGAACAGGCAACCTACAGAATGGGAGAACATTTTTGCAACCTACTCATCTGACAAAGGGCTAATATCCAGAATCTACAAAGAACTCAAACAAATATACAAGAAAAAAACAAACAACCTCATCAAAAAGTGGGCAAAGGATATGAACAGACATTTCTCAAAAGAAGACATCCATACAACCAACAGACACATGAAAAAATGTTCGTCATCACTCGCCATCAGAGAAATGCAAATCAAAACCACAATGAGATACCATCTCACACCAGTTAGAATGGCAATCATTAAGAAGTCAGGAAACAATAGATGTTGGAGAGGATGTGGAGAAATAGGAACACTTTTACACTGTTGGTGGGATTGTAAACTAGTTCAACCATTATGGAAAACAGTATGGCGATTCCTCAAGGATCTAGAACTAGATGTACCATATGACCCAGCCATCCCACTACTGGGTATATACCCAAAGGATTATAAATTACTCTACTACAAAGACACATGCACACGTATGTTTATTGCGGCACTATTCACAATAGCAAAGACTTGGAATCAACCCAATGTCCATCTGTGACAGACTGGATTAAGAAAATGTGGCACATATACACCATGGAATACTATGCAGTCATCAAAAAGGATGAGTTTGCGTCCTTTGTAGGGACATGGATGCAGCTGGAAACCATCATTCTTAGCAAACTATCACAAGAAGAGAAAACCAACCACCGCATGTTCTCACTCATAGGTGGGAACTGAACAATGAGATCACTTGGACTCGGGAAGGGGAACATCACACACTGGGGCCTATCATGGGGAGGGGGGAGGAGGGAGGGATTGCATTGGGGAGTTATACATGATATAAACGTTATGCACATGTACCCTAGAACTTAAAGTATAATAAAAAATAAAAAAAGAAAAAAAAAAAAGAAAATAAAGTTTAAATCTGTGAGATGAATGCAGACATCACAAAGTGGTTTCTCACATCACTTCCTTCTAGTTTTAATATGGGATATTCCCTTTTTCACCGTTGTGTAAATAAGCTCACAAATATCCATTTCCATAATGGACCAAAACAGTGTTTCCAAACTGCAAAATCAAAAGAAACGTTTAACTCTGTCAGATGGAGGCACACATCACAAAGCAGTTTCTCAAAAAGCTTCTTTCTACTTTTTATCTGAAGATATTTTGTTTTTCACTGTAGACCTCAGTGGCCTCTGAAATATCCCTTGACAGACTCTACCAAAACAGTGGTTCCAAACTGCTGAATAAAAAGCAACATTTAAATCTGTGACATGAATGCACACATCACCAAGAATTTGTCACATAGCTTCCTTCTAGTTTTTATCATGAGATATTCACCTTTTCACTATTGGCCTCAATGAGTTCCCAAATGTCCATTCGTAGAGTGGACAAAACTGTGTTTCTAAACGGCTGAATCCAAATAAACGTTTAATTATGTGAGACGAACGCACACATCACCAAACAGTTTCTCATAAAGCTTCTTGTTTTTAACTGAAGATATTTTCTTTTTCACCATAGGCCTCAATGTGCTCCCAAATATTCCTTCACAGATTCTGCATAAACAGAGTTTCCAAACTGCTGAATCAAAAGAAAGTTTAACTCTGTAAGATGAATGTATATATCACAAAGTGATTTCTTAGATAGCTTCCTTCTGTTTTTTATCCTGGAATATTCACTATTTTGCCATTGGCCTCAAAGAGTTCCCAAATATCCATTCACAGAATGGACAAAAACAATGTTTCCAAACTGCTGAATCCAAAGAAAGATATAACTCTGTGAGATGAATGCATACATCAGAAAGGAGTTTCTCAGAAAGCTTCTTTCTAGTTTTTATCTGAAGATATTTTCTTTTTTAACCATAGGCCTCAAAGCGCCCCCAAGTATCCCTTCCCAGATTCTACAAAAACAGTTTTTCCATAATCCAGTCTATCATTAATGGACATTTTTGTTGGTTCCAAGTCTTTGCTATTGTGAATAACACCACTATAATCATACGTGTTCAGGTGTCTTTATAGCAGCATGATTTATTGTCCTTTGAGTATATGCTCAGTAATGGGATGGCTGGATCAAATAGTATTTCTAGTTCTAGATCTTTGAGGAGTTGCCACAGTGTCTACCACAGTGGTTGAACTAGTTTAGAGTCCCACCAACAGTGTAAAAGTGTTCCTATATCTCCATATCCTCACCAACACCTGTTGTTTTCTGACTTTTTAATGATCGCCATTCTAACTTGCGTGCGTTGGTATCTCATTGTTGTTTTGTTTTTAATTTCTCTAATGGCCAGTTATGATGAGCATTTTTTCATGTGTCTGTTGGCTGCATAACTGTCTTCTTTTGAGAACTGTCTATTCATATCCTTTTTCCACTTCTTAATGTGGTTGTTTGATTTTATTGTGTAAATTTGTTTAAACTCTTTGTAGATTCTGGATATTAGCCCTTTGTCAGATGGGTAGATTGTAAAAATTTTCTCCCATTCTATAGGTTGCCTGTTCACTCTTATGGTAGTTTATTTTGCTATGCAGAAGCTCTTTAGTTTAATTAGATCCCGTTTGTCAATTATGGTTTTTGTTCCCATTGCTTTTGGTGTTTTAGTCATGAAGTCCTTGCCCATGCATATGGCCTTAATGGTATTGCCTAGGTTTTCTTCTAGGGGTTTTATGGTTTTAGGTCTAACATTTAAGTCTCTAGTCTATCTTGAATTAATTTTTGTATAAAGTGTAAGAAAGGGATACAGTTTCAGCTTTCTACTTTATGGCTAGCCAGTTTTCCCAGCACCATTTATTAAATAGGGACTCCTTTCCGCATTTCTGTTTTTGTCAGGTTTGTCAAAGATCAGATGGTTGTAGATGTGTGGTATTATTTCTGAGGGTTCTATTCTGTTCAATTAGTCTATATCTCTGCTTTTGTACCAGTACCATGCTGTTTTGGTTACTGTAGGATTGTAGTATTGTTTGAAATCAGGTAGCGTGATGCCTCCAGCTTTGATCTTTTGGATTAGGATTGCCTTGGCAATGCAGGCTTTTTGTTGATTCCATATGAACTTTAAAGTTTTTTTCCAATTCTGTGAAGGAAGTCATTGGTAGTTTGATGGTGATGACATTGAAACCACAAATTACCTTGGGCAATATGGCTATTTCACAATATTTATTTTTCTTAACCATGAATATGGAATGCTCTTTCATTTATTTTTGTCCTCTTTTGTTTCTTTGAGTAGCGGTTTGTAGTTCTCCTTGCAGATATCCTTCAAATTCCTTGTAAGTTGGATTCCTAGGTATTTTATTCTCTTTGAAGTAATTGTTAATGGGAGTTCACTCATGATTTGCTCTCCGTTTGTCTGTCATTGGTGTATAACAATGCTTGTGAATTTTGCACGTTGATTTTGTATTCTGAGATTTTGCTGAAGCTGCTTATCAGCTTAAGGAGATTTTGGGATGAGATGATGGGGTTTTCTAAATATACAATGATGTCGTCTGCAAACAGGGACAATTTGACTTCCTCTTTTCCTAATGGAATACCATTTATTTCTTCCTCTTGCCTGATTTACCTGGCCAGAACATCACACACTATGCTGAATAGGAGTGGTGAGAGAGGACATCCCTGTCTTGTGCCAGATTTGAAAGGAAATGTTTCCACTTTTTGGCCATTCAGTATGATACTGGCTGTGGGTGCTCCATAAATCACTTTTATCATTTTGAGATATGTTCCATCAATACCTAATTTATTGAGAGTTTTTAGCATGAAGGGTTGTTGAACTTTGTAGAAGGTCTTTTCTGCATCTATTGAGATAATCCTGTGGTTTTTGTCTTTGATTCTGTTTATATAAGGGATAACATTTACTGATTTATATATGTTGAACCAGCCTTTCATCCTAAGGATGAAGCCAACTTGATCATGGTGGATAAGTTTTTTTGTGTGTGTGTCTCTGCCAGGCTTAAGAAAATGTGACATAGACAAACCATGAATACTATGCAGCCATAAAAAAGGATGAGCTGAAGTCCTTTGTAGGGACATGGATAAAGCTAGAAATGACCATTCTGAGCAAACTGTCACAAGGACATAAAACTAAACACAACATGTTCTCACTTATAGGTGGGATTTGAAAAATGAGAACACTTGGACACAGGGTGGGGAACATCACACACCAGGGCCTGTTCTGGGATGGGAGTGAAGGGAGAGGGTTAGCATTAGGAGATATACCTAATGTAAATGAGGAGTTAATGGGTGCTGCACAAAAACATGGCACATGTATACATGTGTAACAAAGCTGTACATTTTTCACATGTGCCCTAGCACTTAAAGTATAATAAGAACAATAATAAATTAATGCATACAAATAAAAAATATATATATATATGCTTAGAATCAAATGTTTACAACAAAATACAACTACGTTGGTTTGCAGACAGCAAGGAAAGGAATGTTTGATGGCAGTGTTTCTTTCTCTTGTTCTTATACCAAATGTCATTAGACTTTGTATTTATGAGATTTCCCAAAAGTTTTCTAAGCACTAGGAAAGTGGATTATATTAAGAATAAAACCCTAAATGCTTTAAATGAAGCCTAGTTCATCACAATTCAATTAGCACACTTGTAACTAGTTTAAAGTTCTGACATCAGGCTCCATATTTTGGAATTACCACATCTATATTCTGTAACTTACAATCAGCATATTTATGTTTGGTACACATGATAGGACATTAGTCATGAAAGATAATGCCAAATGCTTCCTAAGAAATAAAATGAAAAACGCAACAGAAAAAGCATAGTGTTTCCAAACTGCTGGATGAAAAGAAAGGTTTAATTCTACTAGATATCACATATCACAAAGTGGTTTCTCAGATAGCTTCCTTCTACTTTTTATCCTGGTATATTCAATTTTTCACCATTGGTCTCAAGGAGCTTCAAAAATGCCCATTCACAGAAACGACAAAAAAATTGTTCCAAACAGCTGAATCAAAAGAAAGGTTTATCTCTGTGATAAACCTATGAATGCACACATCATACACATTTCTCTAATAGCTTCCTTCTAGTTTATATCCTGGGATATTCAACTTTTTGCTATTAGCATCAATGAACTCCCAAATGTCTATTCACAGGGTGGACAAAAACAGTATGGCCAAACAGCTGAATAAAAAGATTTAACTCTCTGTGATGAATGTGCACATCACGAAGCAGTTTCTCAGAAAGCTACTTTTTGGTTTTTATCTGAAGAAGTTTTTTTTTCAGCATAGGCCTCAATGTGCTTCCAAATATGCCTTCGAAATTTCTACAAAAATAGTGTCTCCAAACTGCTCAATCAAAAGAAAGCTTAAACCCTGTGACTTGAATGCACTCATCACAAAGAAGTTGCTTAGAATGCTTCTTTCTAGTTTTTATCTGAAGATATTTTCTTTTTCAAGATAGGCTTAAATTTGCTCCCAAATATCCCTTCACGGATTCTACAAAAACAGTGTTTCGAAAGGTTTGAATGAAAAGAAAGGCTTAACTCTGTGAGATGAATGCACACATCACAAAGCAGTTTATCAGAAAGCTTCTTTCTAGTTTTTACCTGGAGATATTTTCTTTTTCACCATAAGCCTCCATGTGCTCTCAAATATCCCTTTGCAGATTCTACAAAAACAGTGTTTCCAAACTGCTGAATGAAAAACAAAAGTTTAAATCTGTGATTTGAATGCACACATCATAAAGCGGTTTCTCAGGTAGCTTCCTTCTAGTTTTATTCTGCAATATTTGTTTTTCACCATTGGCCTCAATGAGCTCCCAAATACACATTTGCAGAATGGATGAAATGGTGTTTTCAAACTGCTGAATCAAAACAAAATTTCAACTTTATTTTGGATAAAATGTAAAATAACGCTGAGAAACTGCTTTGTGATGTTTGTATTCATCTCACAGAGACAAACCTTTCTTTTCATTCAGCAGTTTGGAAACACTGTTTGTATTGAATTTGTGAAGTGATATTTGGGAGCACATTAAGGCCTATGGTGAAAAAGAAAGTATCTCCAGATAAAAACTAAAAACAAATATTCTGAGAAAGTGCTTTGTGATGTGTGCATTCATCTCACATTGCTAAACCTTTCTTTTGATTCAGCAGTTTTGAAACCCTGTTTTTGTCAATTCTGCAAATTCACATTTTTTATCTCATTGTGGCAAATGAGGAAAAAGCCAATATCCCAGGATAAAAACTAGAAGGAGGCTATCTGAGAAACAACTTTATGATGTGTGTAATTATCTCACCGAGTTAAACCTTTCTTTGGAATCAGTAGTTTGGGAACGCTGTTTTTGTCCATTCTAAGAATGGACATTTGGTAGCTCATTTAGGCCAATGAACAAAGGGAATATCCCAGAATAAAAACTAGAAGGAAATTATCTGAGAATACCTTTTCTGTTGTGTGCATTCATCTCACAGAGTTAAAACTTTCTTTTCACCAAGCAGTTTGGAAACACTGTTTTAGTAGAATCTGTGAAGGGATATTTGGGAGCATATTGAGGACTATGGTGAAAAAGTAAATACATAAAAATACTAGAAAGAAGCTTTCTGAGAAATGCTTTGTGATGTGAGCATTCATCTCAGAGTTAAAACTTTCTTTTGATTCAGCAGTTTGGAAACGCTCTTTTTCTCCATTCTGCAAATGGACATTTGGGAACTCTTTGAGACCAATGGCAAGAAAACGAGTATCACAGGATGAAAACTAGAAGGAAGCTACCTGAGAAACTGCATTGTGATGTGTGCATTCATCTTGCAGAGTTAAACTTTTCTGTTCACTCAGCAGTTTGGAAACACTGGTTTGTATAATCTGCGATGGGATATTTGGGAATGCATTGAAGTCTGTGGTGCAAAAGGAAACATCTAAAGACAAAAACTGGAAAGAATCTTTCGAGGAAACTGCTTTGTGATGTGTGCATTCATCTCAGAGATTTAAACTATTCTTTTGATTCTGCAGTTTGGAAATACACTTTTTTTTGGGTTATTTGAGGCCAAAGGTGAAGAAATCATATATCACAGGATGAATATTAGAAGGAAGCTATCTGAGAAACCACTTTGTGATGTGTGCATTCACCTCACAGAGTTAAACCTTTCCTTTCATTCAGCAGTTTGGAAACAGTGTTTTTGTATAAACTGTGAAGAGATATTTGGGATCACATTTAGGTCTGTGATGAAAAAGGAAACATACAAAGATAAAAACTGGAAAGAAGCTTTTGAGGAAACTGCTTTGAGATATGGGCATTTGCCTTGCAGAGATAAGCTTTTCTTTATATTCAGCTGTTTGGAAATGATGTTTTTGTAGTATCTGTGTAGGGATATTTGGGAGAGCATTGAGGCCTACGATGAAAAAGAATTCATCTTCAGATAAAAACTAGAAAGAAGCGTTCTAGGAAACATCTTTGTAATATATGCATTCTTCTCACAGTTTCACATTTCTTTTTATGCAGTTGTTGGGAAACACTGCTTTTGTGCATCATGTGAAAGGATATTTTTGGACTCTGTGAGGTAAAAGGAAAAAATTGTATATTCCAGGAGAAAAACTGGTAGAACCCTATCTGAGAAACCACTTTGTGATGTGTGCATTGATTTCACACAGTCAAACCTTTGTTTTTGTTCAGCAGTTTGGAAACACGGTTTTCGTAGAATCTATGAAGGGGTATTTGGGAGTGCATTGAGGCCTATGGTGAAAAAGGAAACATCTTCAAATAAAAACTAGAAAGAAGAGTTCTGGGAATTTCCTTTGTGATGTGTACATTCATCTAACAGAATTATAACTATCTTTGTATTCACCAGTTTGGAAACTGCTTTTGTCCATTCTGCAAATGGACATTTGGGAGCTCTGTGTAGCCAAAGGTGAGAAAGAGAATATCCCAGGATAAAAACTAGAAGCAAGCTACCTGAGAAACCGCTTTGTGAAGTGTGCATTCATCTCACAGAGTTAAACTTTTCTTGTATTCCACAGTTTGGAAACACAGTTTTTGTATAATCTGTGAAGGGATATTTAGAAGAGCATTGAGGTCTCAGGTGAAAAAGGAAACATCTTCAGATAGAAACTAGAAAGTAGCTTTCTGAGAAACCGTTTTTTGATATGTGTATTTATCTCACAGAATTTAACATTTCCTTTTATTCAGCTTTTGGGAAACAATGTTTTTATCCATTCTGTAGATGGACATTTTTGGGCTTTGTGAGGCCAAAGCAAAAAGTTGTGTATCCCAGGAGAAAAACTACAAGGAATCTATCTGAGAAACCACTCTGTGATATGTCCATTCCTCCCATGGGGTAAAACCTTTCTTTTCATTCACCAATTTGGAAAGATTGTTTTTGTATAATCTATGAAGGGATATTTGGGAGAGCATTGAGGCCTAGGGTGAAAAAGGAAACATCTTCAGATAAAAACTAGAAAGAAGTTTTCTAAGAAACTACCTTGTGGTATGAGCATCCATATCACAGAGTTCCAACATTTTCTTTTATTCAGCAGTTTGAAAACACTGTTTTTGTGCATCATATGAAAGGACATTTTTGGGCTCTGTGAGGCCAAAATGAAAAACTGTATATCCCAGGAGAAAAATTGGTAGGAAGCTACGTGAAAAACCACTTTGTGATGTGTGCATTGATTTCACAGAGTTAAACTTTTGTTTTAATTTGGCAGTTTGGAAACACTGTTTTTTGTAGAATCTGTGAAGGGATATTTAGGAGAGCATTGAGGCATAGGGTGAAAAAGGAAACATCTTCAGATATAAACCAGAAAGAAACATTCTGGGAAACTGCTTTGTGATGTGTGTATTCGTCTCCCAGAATTAAAATTATTTTTGGATTTACCAGTTTGGAAACACTGATTTTTCCATTCTTCAAATGGACATTTTGGAGCTCTTGGAGGCCAAAGGTGAGAAAGTGAATATCCCAGGATAAAAACTAGAAGGAATCTACCCAAGAAATCGCTTTGTGATGTTTGCATTCATCTTGGAGGTTAAACTTTTCTTTTCATTCAGCAGTTTGAAAAGGGTTTTTTGGCAGAGTGCGGTGGCTCAAGCCTGTAATCCCAGCACTTTGGGAGGCCGAGATGGGTGGATCACAAGGTCAGGAGATCGAGACCATCCTGGCTAACATGATGAAACCCTGTCTCTACTAAAAACTACAAAAAACTAGCCAGGTGAGATGGCAGCGCCTATAGTCCCAGCTACCCGGGAGGCTGAGGCAGCAGAATGGCGTGAACCTGGGAGGCGGAGCTTGCAGTGAGCTGAGATCTGGCCACAGCACTCTAGCCTGGGTGACAGAGTGAGAATCCATCTCAAAAAAAAAAAAAAAGAAAAGGGATTTTGTGTAATCTGTGAAGGGATATTTAGGAGAGCATTGAGGCTTAGAGTGAAAAAGAAAACAACTTCAGATAAAATCTAGAAAGAACTTTTCTGAGAAACTGCTTTGTGATATGTGCATTTATCTCACAGAGTTTAACATTTCCTTTTTTTCAGCTGTTGGGAAACAATGTTTTTGTCCATTCTGTGGATGGACACTTTTGGGCTCTTTGCGGCCAAAGGTGAAAAATCGTATATCCCAGGATAAAAACTAGAAGAAAGCTATCTGAGAATCTGCTTCATGATGTGTGCATTGATCTCACAGAGTTGAACCTTTCTTTTCGTTCATCAGTTTGGAAACACCGTTTTCGTAGAATCTGTGAAGGGATATTTGGGAGCAAATTATGGTTTATGGTGAAAAAGGAAATATCTTCATTTAAAAACTACAAAGAAGTTTTCTGAGAAACTGGTTTAGATGTGTACATTCATCTCACTGCGTTAAACTTTTCTTTTTATTCAGCAGTTTGGAAGCTTTTTTTGTGCATCCTGCAAATGGACATTTTTGGGCTCTATGAGGCCAAAGGCAAAAAATTGTATATCCCAGAATAAAAACAGGAAGGAAGCTGTCTCAGAAACCACTTTGTGATGTGTGCAT